>NC_142356.1:43864370-44041870 GCF_059441175.1 Urocampus carinirostris | reverse complement strand
ATGTGTCTTATTTCTGGAATAAATCAAGTATAATACTGACCAGAACTAGCCTTAATCTTAATGTCCAAAGAAAGGACAGTGTCGTAATTGTAAATTGTCAGTTTTATGGTCCTTTTATAGAGCAGTTTAAAAAAAAAGTAGGATTTTAACATACAAGTATGAATTTATTTTGTCATAAGTCAACAACCCTACATTAAGCATCCATCTGAAGGCTTAATTTAAGCCTAAAACTAGCCAGATTTTTTCCAGAACATGTCTGGTGCTGTCACATCTAATTTTAAACGTACATGTTGTTACATTGATCAAAATTGGTTGTATCAAAATTAAGTGAAATATTTTTTCGAAGTACCAACTAATCAAACCCAATTTTACCAGTCCCATTTGTGGACTAAATCAAGTCTGAAGCCGGACAGATTTGCCCAAAAAACAGCCGTTGTCGTTACTTTTAAACTTTTAAATCGGCAGTTGGATGTTTCTTTTACGGCAAAGAGTTATATCAAAAAGAAAAAATTCGGTTAAATATTCTTTTGAACCAGTATTGAATTGCAATCAGGACTAACAACTCAATTTTCGAAGTCTCTTTGTGGAGTAAATCCAGTCTAAAACCAAGCGGATTTTTCCAATCAGTGCCGTCGCTTTTCTGTTAGTTTCATAGAAACTATCTCGTTCAAAAAAAACAATTGAATTATTGAACTATTTTCAAAAGCGGTGCAGCATTTTTACCAATTAATAGTACTACAGGTTAACAACCCAACTTTGGAAGTCCTATTTGTGGACTAAATCAAGCCGAAAATGTTTTTTTTTTTTTGACAAATCTGGTCAGAATTAAAGTTTAAAACCAGACAGATTTGTCCAAAATACATCGTTTTGTAAATGTTGTTTAAAAAAAAAAAAAAAAATGTTACTTTCATTGTAGATAGTTATGAAAGTTAATTGAATTGTTTTTTTTTCAATGTACTAATAAATCGTACCTTTGGTTAACAACCCAATTTTAACCATTTTTGTTTAGCTGTCCTTTTGTTAGGACGTACTTTTGTTGACCAAATCAAGTCCAACACCAACCACATATATCCAAAAACACCCAGTGTGGTAACTTTAAGTAAAATGTCAGTTTTCTGTTACATTTACAAAAGATTGTTGTATTTAATAAAATAAAATAAAAATTTAAAAATTGCATTTAACCCAATTAAAAAAAACAAACACTTCAACCTCTAATATTTAAATTTCATCAGGAAACCACTCAATACAATTAACATATCTATCCAACCATCCATCTTCCGCTTGTCCGGGGTCAGGTCAGCAGCCTCAGCTGGGAAGCCCAGAACTCCATATTCCCAGCCAATTCGCCCAGCTCAACCGACATGATCCCGAGGCGGTCCCAGGCCAGCCCAGAGACGTAGTCTCTCCAGCGTGTCCGGGGTTTTTCCTTTGGCCTCCACCAGGCAAGAGCATGCCACCTTTTTCCGGCCAAGAACTATGGTCTCCGTTTGAGGTGCTGATGTTAATCCCTGCTGTTTTGCACTCTGCTGCGAAGCGCTCCAGGGAGAGCTAAAGTTAATGGCTTGATGGAGCCAACAGCACCACAACATCTGCACAAAGCAAAGATTCAATGCTGAGCCCGCCCAAAACTGCCCCGCTACAACGACACGTCTCAACTACAAATTCTGTCCATAAAAGTTTGAACAGAATGGGTGACAAATGGTAGCCTTTGCTGAGTCCAATCAGACACACTACTCGCAATGCGGCCAAGAAACTGGCACCAGTCATACAGGGACCAAACAGCCCGGATAAGACTCTCTGGTTCCCCATACTTCAGATGCACCCCCCACAGGGCTCCCCGAGGAACACAACTGAGCATAGAGCCAAGTGCCTTATTAAACACAACATTGGCTGCAAGGATGGTGCTTCTACTCTCGGCCCTTACTTCATTCCTCATCCTGCATGGAAATCTGCCAGTCCCAGATCTTTTGGGACTTTTATGGAAGCCATCAGGCTATTTGACACTGGCGACGCAAGAAGGCGGGCAATGCTAATCCATGTGGCCTGTGCAGTGAAGGCCAACGGATATTTCAAAGCCTCTGACCCAGGAAATGCGTAGACTGCATTCCTCGTCTTTCTCTTCACCGCTCCACAGAGCCGAGGTGCGACGGATTATCTTACGGCAGCGTCGACAGCTTTCCACCGTTACGTCACCAACCTCCAGGGCTCAACCACACTCTGCAGGTTCGGAGATTTGGAGGACGAGATGATTAGAGACGAGCTAGCTGAGCAGACGACAAATCTAACAGCGCAACAAGCCCGGGCCAATGATGGATGTTGGCCCGGCCAGAAATCCTACCTCTACTGCAGTGTGTAAAGCTTGTCCGCTGCTCCACAGCCCAGACAAAAACCACACTACTCCTCCTGAATCCAAGATTTTACATCAGTCATGGTCAAAAATATAAGGTAAAATATAAAGTGCAAAACAACAACAAAAAAAACAGGAAGAGATCTGGCTTTAAAAGAAAAACAACACCAACCAGAGCGAAACAATCATTTGTTTTTTCGTTTATCTGACAAGTATTTACAAACAAGAAAATATACTCGGAAATAGAGGATACGTATAGTCTTAAAACTTGTTATGTACAACATATATGACAAGGCTGAAGCAAAGAATTGACATTCGAAATCAAACTAAAGTTTAATTTGACTTCAAGTATGAGTCTTCGGTTTTCACGGAAGCTTTTAACCGATAGAGATGTATTGAATGATTTTTTTTTCACCGCCAAGTGTCAGTGACAAAAATACGCCAGCTATTGACACAAATATCAAAACACAAAAGTATCACATTTCACAGGTGATAACAGCTATGTCTAAGGAAAGAATAACGACCACAAGTCATATCCAGAACAAGGAGGTCAAAAAAAGTTTTTTTCCTGCAGTGGAAAACAAATGTTGGTTACAGGTAAAGAAAAACATGAGGGAAAGAACATGCACAAATTCTGAAAATGTCAACAACAAAACATTCTGACGTCACCTTAATCGTCTTTCACGTGAAAACTACAATCTCAACTCTGAGTGAAAAAAAATTACCTCCATCGCAAGCTCTCAGTCCAATAACACCAAGTACATTAATTTACTGTAAGGATTAGGAAAGTAAATTGAATGACATACAATGGGACAAATAAGTATTTAGGCAAGTTATCTTAATGAAAAACGTGGGGGTGGAAACGTGCCGTTTTTCAAATGGACCAGGACGACTGATCCGTGTAAAAGAAAGAATGAATGGGGTCATGTATCAAGAAATTTTGAGTGAAAATCTCCTTCCATCAGCAAGGGCATTGAAGATAAGACGTGGCTGGGTCTTTCAGCGTGACATTAAACCTAAACACACAGCCAGGGCAACAAAAGAGAGGCTTCCTAAGATGCATTTAAAGGTCCTGGAGAGGGCTTTTATCCAGATCTCGACCCCATAGAATATCCGTGGAGGGAGTTGAAAGTCCATGTTAACCAACGACAGCCCGACAAAACATCACTGCTCTAGAGAAGATCCGCATGGAGGAATGGGCCAAATACCGGCAACAATACATGAAAAGCTTGTAAGAGTTACAAAAATCGTTTGTTTCCATTCTTGCCAACAATAGGTACGTAACAAAGTATCAAGATAATCTTTTGGTATTGACGACACACTTATTTATCACCATGATTTTCAAATTAACTCTTTGAAAATAAAACTTGCACAATTAGTGGTTGAATAAATACTTATTTACCCCACTGTAATGCACAATACTGAGGCTAATTGCACCATTAGAAAAAAACCCTCTTCTAGGCTTGGCGTAAAACTTAAATGTTCCTTTCATTCTAATTAAACACATTAATGAGCGGAGACATCCCACCTAAAAAAATCAGAAAAGGCTGCATTACATTTACTGTCTTCCTTTGATCAGCTTTGTAACGATCACAACTATTCATATCAGTAGGTGGCAGCAGATGACTTTTTTACACGCTATAATTTGCTAATGATGTTGTTTAAGGAAATTGATTATATATTGATTATGATAAAATAAGGCCAAAAAAAGGAAGAACTTGCCAATAATATTGCTGATTTGTATTATTGGGTTGAAACTATTCACTTTTTGTAATGCGAGTTTAATGTAGATATAAACATAAGTAAAATTGTTGTATAAATACAAGAAAAATATGAATCGTTTTCTGACAATGAACTAAGAATGTAATTTTTTTTGCAAAGGGAGTGTATTTTGTTGTAAATTGAAGTAAACATATACAAATAGAAACAAAAAGTAAAATGACATAAAAATACATAAATGGCGCTGAATGAGTTAATGGCTCTGACTGTTAGATGTGAATAGTTCTTTCTGGGAGTCCTTTATTCTCAACAGACGGAGAGGGGCTGCATCTCGCTTTCGCGCCGTTGATTTTTCTTAAGCAGTTGGATGCGATTGTGGCAATAAAACTTGATAGCTCGCCAGTCCCGCTGGTTGCTGACCAACAGGGGACATTTTTGTAAGCAGCGCTCGCAGTCGGCTTTTGCGGGCACTCGGAACTCGTTGATGTTTTGGGTCAGGTGAGCCTCCACTGCAGCTCGCTCTGCTTCCGACCAGGGACGCTTTAGGACGCCGCGCTTACCTGAGGGGAGGAAATGTTGTGGCGTGTCAATGCTTGGCTTCACGGATCCATTATAACAAGAAGTCTCAGGAATTTTCTTACCCATTTCAGAATGACCATCAGACAGCCAAAGGGCTGTGCAATTTAAAAATATATTATCAGCCATTTCGTCAACATTGTTATGTAAATGCATCAAGGTGGGGTTGTTCAAATGAAATGTGGTGGGTGGTAGTACAAAAATACTACAGAAATCAAACTGCAGAAACACTACAAAAATAGAACAAGAGTAGTAATGCAAAAATATGTGCTCGTTACGCCCCTATTTTATTTTCGTCAGATTAGCTGACTCGTTCACAGCAGAGTTTGCCTCATTTACAGATCAAAGGCTAAACTAATCCATTCAGTTGGCTGCCCTTTGGGCATTCTATGTAGGAAAGCCAAATGGCTTGGCTGAGGTACTTTTGGTGTTAAGAAAAATTATTTGATTTTAAAAAAATTAACACATTGCATTACTTGTGGCTTTCATATTTCTGTTGAGACACAAACTTTGTGGCAATATTTGTGACATATAAACAGGTTCTTTGTCCCATAAGGGACTTAACATTTCGTATATTTTTGTTTCTTTATTCAAGTTATGTATGCATTTAAATGAAGAAATAACGAGATGGATAAAAAAAAATGGTTCCGTTAAAAATAATTCAATAAAATGGTTTCATTAGAAATACACAAATAAATAGATGAGAAATAAAAATGTACTCCCCAAGAGACATTGTTAGATGCCCCATTTTTTTCATTGCATTGTTATCTGGACAATAAAAAACTAATTCTATAGATGGACAGTATAGATCACATGCTAGAGCCAATAACAGAGTTCAATAATCGCATGCTGAAATCAGAAGCCACAGGAAAAAAGACCAGGAGCAGAAACTGGAATGGACCGCTAATAGCGCCAATATCAGATCCAAGAACAAAATCCAGAATCAATATGGGATTGGGACAACCTTCGAAGTAAGATCGAGCCGAAGAAATACGAACAGGGTCTTTTTTCTTAACCCAAACAAATTGTTCCATCTATAATAGCACTATTCCCAACACTGCTCAGGTATGACAACGCTTTAAACGTACCGGCGTTATTTTTTTTCAGTGACGGGGTCATTTGACTCACTTTTTTACCTGTTACTTTTGCTGTGTTAAGTACGTTTTAATGCATGTTTACGTGCGTTTACGTAGGCATTTTGTGTGTATTGACCAGGGCTGCACCTTTTTGGAAAAAAAAATTGTGATTTTTCAGACCTGTATTGCAATTTCAATCCGATTTTTGATTTTTAAAGAAAAGTGCATTTCCATGCTTGTCTTGTTTATGGGGAGAACTTCAACTTGCCTCGAGATGACATCCTTAGAGACAGAGTATACGACTAACAAAATCACGACTCTAGATGTACAAATAAAAACAGGATTGCAGTTGAATAAATGGTAGTTGTTGTTATGATACATAAGTACAACAAAATTGGGCTATTCCTTTCAGTGTAAGAAAGCGATTTAGAGAGTGGATGACTAGCTACAAGCTTGTGACGGGTAATCGCGACTTCTGCTAGGTTTTTGTGATGATTAAAATACAAGAGTCACGAATGTAGCCGTTTTACACCAGTGGTAGCTCCAAGTCGTTCGTTATAGTGGCACTGGATCAGGCGTTTGTGACTAGCCACGTTTGGCAGTGGTAGCTTAAAACTTGTTAGCTTAGCTGTTAGCTTTCCCTTCAGAAACTGCCTAACTCCACCCGGCGGAGTAAAGGCCCACACTAAACCACACCCCCTACATTGCATATTACCGTACTTTTATTGTAGTGTGTATTTTATGTAGCACTATTTAAATACTCTATTCAACACGCTACAGTGGGTATTAACACGTCACACTGGGTATTTGAATATTGTATTCCTTTTGCTTTATTATTGTATTGTTCTCAGCGAAGGGATGCTGCTGGAAATGTGAATTTCCCTGCGGGGATGAATAAAGTATCTATCTAAAGATTCCTGGACACGATTAAAGTCCAGGGAGCACTTACTGTTGATCATATATTCTTTGCGCTTTTCTGACTTTCCTCAGAGTCCGATTTAATTGATCAATTAATTTTCAATGTAACGAGTCACTAAAGTTGATTGTGTTTGTTCAAGTGACCAGTTGTGCACCCGGCTACACCAGCCTATCGAAGCCATGCACACACATCCCGCAAACTTTGCCCCGCCTTTATTGGCTGCTGCCATTAAAACCTGCTTCTGATTGGTCAGTACTGCTAAACCCTGAAATGTGACAATTCTTTCGGCCAGACACTCCACTCAAATAACAAACTGAAACAATAAATCCTTGAAAAAAATGCAGTGTTTTGTGGTTACACTATCGCACCACGTCATTACGATATGGATTACATTTTGGTAAATCGTGCAGCCCTAGTATTCACATACGTTTTATGTGATGACATACGTTTCCGTGCGGGTTCCCCTGCATTTTCACGTATGTACGTACACCACGAGTTTACTTAAGTTCTGTGTTTACGTACAATTTTGTGCGTGCTTATGTACGTTTCCGTGTAGGTTTAAGTACATTTTCATGTGTGTTTACATACGTTTCTGTGTGTGTGTTTCAAGTGTATGATAATTGTTTTTCTAGTGAGGTGAAATAAATATTACAAGGTTTTAGTTACCGTACTTTTACTTTAGACCAATTTAGTTATTTACCTCAGTTACTTTTTTGGAAGGAGTAGAGAGTAACTATAATTACTTTTTTCAAGTAACATGCCCAACACTGTACCTGAGCCTCTCCTTCTGTTGATTGGCAGTACAGGAGGAGGAAGAGAAGGCGGAGCAAGTATCTTTGCGTTTTGGGGTTTCTTGGGTCGCCCCACTCTACCGTTGTTCTTGCCTTTCCGGACATAAAGCATGGTGGCTGTAGATTTAGGAGACGAGGCCTGCGTAGGCGACTCTGGGTTCTCCTGGACATGCTCCCCTTCAGATTCTCCCTCCGAAAATGAGTCTGCGGAGTTTCCCGACATGACTGGAGGGTGGAAGAGAAAATAGGAAAATGTATCAGTCTATCTATGGCAGTGTAGAGGTAAGATCCAGCCCTACCTGACCCAGACCCACAGGTATTAAAGCCTGACTCAGCCCGAACCCAACCCATCAACTTAATTTGCAGAAGCCAGGAGGAAACCCAAAATTTCATATTTTCTTTGAGAGGACTTGGGAGGAGGAGAGGTGATTTATGATAAATATACTTTGCGTGTGTAAGGTCCTGGGTTCAAACCCCAGCTTCTCCAATAAACTTTTACGATCCCAAAACTGAATGTAACATCCTACTTGCCCACATTTCTTGTGTAAATATTGTGTAAATTATAACCTTTATCTTCTTGGTTCCTTTATATTGTGTAAATTATAACCTTATCTTCTTTGTTCCTTTATCTTATTTGTTTTCTTTTATCCTCACTGTGAAATGTGAACTGGAGTGCCACGTCAAATTTCGTTGTCACAATATGTTCAACCCATTTTGTAACCATGACAATAAAGGTATATTCTATTCTAAAGCCAGTCTTTTGTAACTAAGTCTAGATTCAAAGATACTGTGTAAACATGTACACCTTTTATATTTCTTTAGATTTTTTTTAAGTGTTGAGTGACAAATTTTAAGGCTGTCAGGGAATTTGACGGATTGAAATTGGGCACGTCCTTAAAGGTGCTGTCTGGAATTTGTTATTCTCTACCGCTATCTCCTGGCTTTAAATCATGATAAAAGCCTAAGGCAGATCATTTATCAAGTCATTCTTTTTAGGCTTTGGGTTGGCGTTTGGACTGTATTTGAAACAGGAATTTCTTACTTTTACTATTTTCATGCTACACAAAAAATTGCGATGACTAGCACAAAGTCACTTTCCAACCTCCCACCTTTCTCCCACCCTTTACTTCTACCTAATGCAGGGATGCCCTAACTTTTCAGAAAGCGTGCATGATTTGGCATACTGAAAATGGGTGAGGACAGACGATTCAGCCTGGATATTCTTTGAACAGTCTTTCATTAATTCAGCCTCCATGAAAGGTTTGCAGTGCTTTGCTATCAGTGTCGCGACCTTGTAGTAGAGCTGTACAATTAACCAAAATCTTATTGACATTTTTTTTTTGCAATCACATTCAAGATGAGTTTAGAATTGGCATCTTAGCTAGAACACAGCTGGGACAATACCATGAAGACTTACCTGGTCCTAGGTTATAGTTGATCAAACTAAACATTAGTATTTTATACAATTTCTAAGGGTAATGATCTGATTTGCATTTATATACCGGTTTTCAAGTCAATGAAGACTTCCCAAAGCGCTTTACATTGTGCTTCACATTTACCCATTCACCCACACTCACACACCAATAGCGGCCGTACAGCCATGCAAGGCGCCAACCTGCTTATTGGGGGCATGAGGGGCTCAGTGTCTTACCCAAGGACACTTCGACATGTAACACAGAGGAGCCGGGATTCGAACTGCGATCCCAAGACGAGCGCTTTTCCTCCTTAGCTACTGCCGCCCGGGTATGTCTGCGTGTGACTGGTAACATCATAGAAACAAGTCTTTGCTTCTTAACAGTCTGACCGCTAGCAGGCGGGTTAAGGCATGTTACTAGAAATAACACTAAAATGCAAAAGTAGGATTTAAAAAAACGAAATTATTCTTCTAAAGATGATTTAAAATAAAAAAAAAACAGTTGGCTAATTCACTCATGGAAGAATGTATGTAATGGCAAGTCAGCATCAAAGTGTTAAGTATTTACAAAAATAACAAAACTAGCAAATAAAATGCACCTTTCTTTTAAAAATCACATCGAAATTGCAACACAGGTCTGAAAAATTGCAATTAGGTTTTTTTCTCAAAATCGTGCAAGCCCTACTTTGTAGCATTTTCATTTGGCTCGCATGGTCTTGTTAAAAAGCGCTGCTGTACTGTTGAAACATCTTCCAGTTGATTTACCTTTCCACACCGTTCGTTTGCAGTTAGCTTTTACTTTACTCCCATCCCCCCTGACCAGGATGCGGCGGCCCTCACAGTCAACTTTCCTTTTTTTATTTACAGTGACATGTTGTAAATGGGATGGGCTAACATTTTCACAGAAAGCCAAAGGAAAGGTGGCCAAAGGGCTATTGACATCAATTGGTGAAATAGTGAAAGAATCATCTGTACAAATGTATTAAATACTATGGTCAACATTACTGGGGGCCACATATCGTTGATTTAATGACAGAGGCCGCAGGCCAGTAGTAATTTTTATTACGTGCCGTAACTGGCCTCCGGGCCGGACTTTGGATATGCCTGCCCTAATGTGTTGCGTGTCCAAGCAGATAGGCACGGTGGAAATAATAAATTATAAAAGTTATTTGAACTTAGCTGGGCATTGTTAACACATATTTATTAGATTAAATATTATATTTAAACCTTTTAGGGAAACCTCAAATGACACACCCCACCTTTAGAAATCTAGCGCAGCACTTTAAGAGAAGCCGAGAGACAAAGCATAAACCGAAAGTTTTTTTTAAATCATTTTTTTCTTAAAATGTAGGTTTTTTTTAAGTTTAGTATCCACCCATTATTTTAGGAAACATTTTTATAAACTTATATTTTTATTTTATTCAGCGAGAGAGAAGCAAGCCTGACCCAAACATAATAATTGGCACTTTAGGCCCGACCCGGACCGAAATCTGGGTTGGGTTCAGACGCGGGCTCGGGCATAAGATCTTACCTCTGGTCTTCCTATGGCAGGGGTCTCCAAAGTGGTGCCCGCGGGTACCAGGGTGCCATTTAAGGAAAACTAAGGTACATGTTTGAAAAGTAGCTCACCAGAGCTGGGTCATTGGGATTTTCTAGTAAAATGATTGTATATAAAAATTGGTTGACAGGAGTCTATTCAAACCTATTATTAACAATTAACCTGGTTAACAACATAGTAACAACATAATAAATTTTGGATTTAGAAGTTAAAATAGATTCCAGTTCATACTATTAATAACTTTTTAATCAATTAATTAAAAGAGTAGAATGAGAATCTATTCATGGATTAAAAAAATGTATTCTTTCATATTTTTATTGATTATTTGCCAAAAAATACAACAAACTAAATTCTAATTTGTGGGTTTTATAAAGCAGATGAGCAAAAAGTTTGAATTTTTTTAGCAAGCTATCTGGCTGCATTTTTAGGTTTGTAGCTAACTAGCAATCTTCCTACCTTTTTGAGTAAGCTATCTAGCTAGTTTCTTTACATTTTTTGCATGCTATATAGCTAACATTTTAACTTTTTTGCTAGTTATCAAGCTACATTTTGGCCTCTTTCCTAGCTAGCTAGCTTTATTTTTAAGCGCTCGATCTGGCTATTTTGAGGGCTTTTTTACTCTTTTAGCTAGCTATTTAGCTTCCTTTTGTTTTTTTTACTTGTTTACCTGTCTAGCCAACTTATCAAGCTACCTTTTTAGATATTTACCAAGCCAATAGCCACGTTGTAATTTTAGAAATACATCAAATTGGGTACCTTTTGCGCTAATTAGTAACAAAATGTAGCTCTCAGCTAAAAAAAAGGTTGGAGACCTCTGACCTATACCAAAAGCTGAAAACAATTATCTTTTTCGTCAAAAGGGTTTTTTTATGTTCAGTGCCAACACATTATTTTAGTATACATTTTCATAAATATATTTTACCAAATTCAGCAGGGAGAAACTTAATGGTTGACATTTTAAGCCCGACCCGGGCTTAAGATCTTATCTCTGGTCTACCCATGGCAAAAGACTAAAACTACAAACAAAGTTTGCTCTTCTGTCTTCTTACCATCCAACTCCAAGCAGATGTGGTTCAAGCTCATCCCTCTGAAGAGCACTCCATCTCTCTCCCCACACAGAACAACCCTGCCCACTCTGCCCATGAGACTCGGGTCTTGTCCAATCCCGGCGCAGTTCTGCGTCACATGGTACTCCCGCTCCAGGAAGTGCTCCAGCCTCTCTACCGCGCTGGTTCCTGGCTGGGAAAGTTCCTCCCCTTCTCCGAGGAGCAAAAGCTGTGTTAAAATGGCCACTTGCCGCCGCACCCTGGTCTGGGTGATGGCCCTTGGATTGCGAGTACCACTGGAGCGGGCTAGACTTCGGAGGAGATCTGTGCCTCGGAGGGGTGTGGCCGGGGAGTGGTAGGGTCTTGCAAATATATAAGGGTTAAGTGGATCAACGCCCACATCATGCCGTGTCAGGAGGAGGAGCTCCAGGCATGGTTCACAGTGAGGTGGCAAAATGAGGGGCTGGTTGCGCCCGCGTTTACCCTGGACGCCAACCCTTGGGAGGTGGGAAAGAACGAGACGCTCGAAGGGGGACAGCGAAGCCTCTAGTGGGGTGAGGGCCGGAGGTGATCCAGGAGGAACAGGAACGGGACATTGGGGTGTGACCCGGCCTCTATACTCTGTTATGGACAACTTTGACACCTCACACTCGCGTCGTCTGTTGTACAGGATGAGGAGTGCCAGACTGGAGTGGCAGAGGAGGCGCCAGGCCTCGGCTGACTGCATCTGGCGGGACAGGGACAGGAAGGCTGAATGCTGCAGCCGGCGTAGGTACAGGACGAGTGACGACAATGACGACAGGAGGGGAAGCATCTGGTGATGCCCGGAACTGCAGGGAAGGGAAGACAGAAAATTGTTGAGCATAAATGTTGTTTTGGCTCTAGCTAGTGGAAATTTAGTGCTTATCAGCAAAGTTGGACAGAGCGGTAGATCGTTTTTTTTCCCTTTCATTTAGTCAGGTCATTGTGTGTGTTACTTTGCTTTTAACAAAATGTAGGTTGTAGTATTGAAATGCGTTTCTGCATATATAGTCATAGATGAATGAGCAAAGGAATAATTCAATTCCTACCGGGACCTTGATGAGGAGCTCTACGAAGAATGGACGTGTGCTCATTGACCCTTTGCACACACGTTACCTAACCGTGTGATGTCAACATGACGGACGGTAGTAAACTGTAGTGAACAGTGGATGAGGCCATTAAAGAGTAGACAAAAACAACAAAAACAACTATACTATTCAACACCATTGGCAAGGAATAGTCAAACAAATATTGTGCAGCTGTCAGATGAGGTAGCTCACCTTGTCGGAAAGCACAGAAGACGCTTCTTAGAGAAACTGGGGATAGCAGTAGCAAACCTAGCTACCGACCCATACAGTCTTATTCTTGAAATATTCACACATTCAACCAAATCGTTCTGACCTCAGTCCACACAATCTGTACCACTATATTGGAAATTGAGTATCCCGATACACCGATGCTGATCTAAAAGCTTATAGAAGTCTGGATGCTTACCAGTTCTTTACAGCTGGTGTGCGTTGCTGTGGTTTGTTTTGCCGACAAATGCACCCCTGGCGTGAAATGTCCCCACCGCACAAATGGTACTATAATGATTCTGTATCCAAAATTTGGGGAAATGTAATATAACAGTAAATCAAGGAGATATTGCACTCTGTATAGAATTTACTTTGAATATTTTGAAATTATTTACTTCGGCTATCTCCTGAACTTTTGCGTCAAGTTTTATTCATTGCTATTTTGGCCGTTTATTTTGGTGCAATAAGCTTTATGGTAGAGCACACAACAGTTTTCAATACTGTACATGTAATAGGCAAAAGATTAAAGTTTTGAATCCCTGGATATCTACAATAAAAGCAGCCCGTTCATGCAGTAAGAAATGGCAACGGTAAGACGCTAACGTAGCTAGTTAGCACTACCTAACTTATAATAATGAATGTCTTTGGGGCGACTAGTACCTACTAAATAATAAGTTGCACGGAAATAAATCAAACGTACTCAATAAAATATGCTCGCTATAAATCCTGGAAGAATTTAGGACTGCGAGTCCCTCCCTTTTATTTGCAGATAACCATCGCAATCTTTTGTCTTTATTGAAACAGATCGGATCAAATTCCAAAACTGGCCCAGAAACTTGCTGGTTGGCACAGCAATAAATCACCACTGTAAGTGATTGTTATATTGTTCTGTCGTCATTATTGATTTTTGTTTTAACTCAACTGCTCATTCAACTGCTACTTGCTACTGCAGAGCAAGCACAAATAATATAATCCCCCGAGATCATTTATTCTTATATCCATCTTCTGACAAAAAAGTAACTCCTCCCAGAGCTTTTGGAGTACCCAAACGATTCATATACCAAAAATCCTGGTCCGACCAGGACTCGTGTGCTTCTATCTGGATAAGCGATACGAGTCCCCATCCGGAATAATGGGTTTTGAGAATCTCCCATCCGGAATACATGGGCCCAAATATTTGCTGGGATTGGCTGATGCTATGCTTACTCATGCTAGCTGTAAACACTGATTGGTCAATGCTATCTGCTTCTTGCTTACAAATTATGCTTAGCGATGAGAAGTTGATGCTATGCTTACTCATGCTAGCTGTAAAAACTGTTGGTGACGAGTTGGGCTGGCACAAGCTAACTGTAAACACTGTCGGCAATGCTAACTAAAAATTTTGGTAATGCCTATATTTTAATGACATCATATTTACAGATTATGCTAATGGCCTCAGGTTAATGAGTTATGCTAATGGGTAAATGCTAAATAGTAATGCTAACGTGTAAACGCTAAATGCTGCATGCTAAAAATCTTTGGTAACGGCAATATTTTACGACTTCATATTTACAAATTGCAGCACGGCAGCGCAGTGGTTAGCGCGTGTACGGCACAGTTCTGAGGTCGTGGGAACCTCCTGCGTGGGTTCAAATCCAGCTGCCGGCCTTACTGTGTGGAGTTTGTATGTTCTCCCCGTGCTTGCGTGGGTTTCCCCCGGGCACTCCGGTTTCCTCCCACATCCCAAGACATGCATTCCAGGTGAATTGGCCGGTCCAAATTGTCCCTAGGTGTGACTGAGCGAGTGAGTTCTCTGTCCCCGTGTGCCCTGCGATTGGCTGGCAACCAGTTCAGGGTGTCCCCTGCCCACTGCCCGGAGATGGCTGGGATGGGCTCCAGCCCCCCCGCGACCCTAATAAGGATAAGCTGTACGGCTGATGAGATGAGATGAGATATTTACAAATTATGCTAATTGGGGGAGTCCCCCCACAGAAGCAAGTAAAAAATTACAAATACATCTCTCTGAGTTAATAACTTTATGCTAACTCATAATGCTAACAACTCAACGCTACCGGTTCTTAACCAAATTATGCCAGATCCATCACAACTCTTACAATTGCCACGGGAATTGTTTAGTTTGAATTGTCATTACAATTTAAGTGTATTGAAGTGAGTTTATATTCTTATAAGAAAATAGATTTGGATTGATTTTAAAATCCGATCGGTGTGAATAAAAGTACATTTTGCCTCTAATAATAGGTTTTATTTATCGAGATGAGAGTAGATGACTTCTCCTTAAACTGAAATAGAACTAAAACAGGATTAGGTAACCAATAACCAGTAACCAAACTTAGGATTTCTCATCTAAAACCTTAAACCACATAAGAGTGTTATTTCAATATACACACTATATGTATTGATGTCAAATTTTGTCTCTGTTGTTTTTCATTGTTTGTTAAATTTTCGGGTTTTGTTCCAATTTTCTTTGACTCCAGTTTTTCCCTTTAAATTTACCACACGGAACAAAAATTAGGGCATGTGATGTAAGTGATAATTAATGCATATAATTGAATGTATTTATTTACTACTGAATTAATGCAACACTTGATTCCACAATATATCCGTTTATCTAGTCTTCTTACAGTCTCTGCATTAGTAGTGTTCCGATTTACAGTTGGGAGGCAGGCCTCGAGTCTTATCAAATAAATTGCTTGTCTGGACACATGATTGGTGTGAAGTTGGTGCCTTGGTAATTTTCCACTTACTTCCGTCTACCACTCCGTTTGTATATAAATGATTGTTGGCCATTTTGAAAATGCATTTGTGGACTCTGTTACAGCCCTGTTCTGTACTCACAAGCCCAGAATATTCGCCATTAAAAAAAACACTACGTAATAAGAAACTTGAAACTAATGAAACTGCTCAACTCCACCAATTGTTTTTACCCTTCTCGTCTCGGGACCCGTATGTTGAATCCAAAAGCCCATCCTCCTTCATGGTCTGTGTTTGCATAACTCTTTGGTCTTCCAAGGTCTAGCATCAAGGGCCAAAGCTGGTACAAAATGCTGCAGCAAAGCTTTTAACGAAGACAACAAAGTTTGATCACATTACCCTGATTTTGGATGACCCGAACTGTCAGTTTGCTATGCGATTTTAAGGTTCTGTTGGTCTTGTACAAAATTATGCATGGACTTGCTACCCCATATCTTTCAGATTTAATTTCCCACTAGATTCCTGCTCAGACCCTTTGCTCGGAAAATGCCGGTCTATTGGTGATCCCAAGAGCCAAGGAGAGATTGGCAGGTTGTTTAATTTCCTCATGCTGAGGTTGTGAGTTTTTCCTTGCCCTAATGTAGGTTTTAGATCAGAGGGTGGTGTAATAATTGTCTGTATTCTGTACAGCCCTTTGAGACTTCTTGTAATTAATGGTTATACAAATAAACATGACTTGACTTGTACTCTTTAATGATTCATGAACAAACTCTTCATTCGTCACAAGAGTTCCATTGAGTTCCTTACCTTAACATCTCTTTTTCTTTATCCTCGGCCCCGCTTTCCTCCTCAACATCTACGTCACCATTCTCATCTCTGTCCCCCTTGGCATATTCTTTCTCCATGTTATGTTCGGGAAGCTCGTTTCTGAAGGAGTGAGCGCACAACACCTCCACGTCCTCATCTTTCGGCCTCTTTGTTAGGACTACATCCACAATTTCGTTCTCTTCGCCCTCTTTCGGGTGTTCTTTTTTCAGCCTCCTTCCTCCTGCCTTTCTGGCCGAAGACGGGCTCCTCTTCAAGACAGACACCGCCACGCCATTCTGTCCTCTTGGGGGTGTCGTTGAGGTTGTTGATGTTTTGGCTGCAGAAAAAGAGAATAGGGAGAGATCTTGAACACCACTCAGTGATGCCTTTGTTTTGAGTTGACCATGGGCCGCAGCTTCATTTGTGTTTAGCGGGCGAGGCATTTGGGTGGAACGCTCAACGAGGGCAGAGCAAACATCCGGCTGGTGGGCGTGATGTTTGTCTAAATGTCGGCCCAATGAGTAGAAGTGGCATCCACAGTACTCACAAGTTTGCTGCATGGAGTCTATGGATACATCTCCATTGGCGGCCTGCGTGTTCCTGCTGGGGCTGAGAGGAGCAGTGGCTTTAAAACACGGTTTGTTTGAGGTGGGGAAACAAGAAGTGGGCAAGGGAGGCTGGGAGGAGGAAGGGAGTAGTGTCCGGTGGGGGGTCTTTTTCCTCAATGGGGTGCCACGCTTCTTGTGATGACGTGGGGTGCACCCACGGGGGGTTGCGTTGTCTTCATCCCTTGCATCGGACTCACTAGCATCAGAATGGGAGAGGGGTGAGGATGAGGGAGAAAGGGACCAGGAAGGCGTGACATAGTCCTGGTACTGCTGTTTTTTCGCTGGGTGGTTGGTTGACGTTGCTTCATCTTCCTGAGAAAAAAATAACAGAAAATTACGCTTTAGAATAGGGGTGTCTAAACTTTTCAGAAAACGAGCCAGATCTCATAATCTGAAAATGTGTGAGGGCTGACGATTCAGCCTGACATCTTGTAAACAGTCTGTAATAAACTCACCCTCTGTGAAAGGTTTGCGGTGCTTGGCAATCAGCGTTGCAACCTAGTAGCTCGCCTAGTAACATTTTCATTTAACTCACTGGGTCTCGTGAAAAAGCACTGTTGTGCCATTAAAACAGCCTCCACTTGCTCCACCTTTTCACAGCGTACGTTTCAAGTTAGCTTTTTGTAGTGGTCAGACGCAATTGTTCAGATTTTAATGAAAAAATTACTCCAATTTCCAATTATGCCGGAAGCTGAGGCCCTCAAAGTCAACTATCCTATTAAAATTCTCACAGAAAGCCAAGGGCAAGGTGGCCAAAGGGCTACTGCCCCACCTTTTTTTGTACAAATGTATTTTATACTGCAGTCAACATAACTTGTTGGCCACATATTATTAATTGTATGACAGAGGCCAGATATTGGACATGCCTGGGTTAGGGGGGGTTCTGGCGAAGTTTCCATGGGGGGGTGTCCGTTTCACATACAAAAATTGTTAAATGCAAATACACATAAAAATGTTCAAAAAACGTATAAAATATGGGAAAAATGTACAAGTTGACGTGTATGTTAGAGTAAAAAGTAACCTATTACTGTTGGGAATTCCAGGTCTTTTCAGCTCAGCTCACGATCGGCTCTTTAGATTTTGTTGTTGCGTTAACAGATATACTAACAATAATAATCTATCACTATGCATGAATGAATAAAAATATAATTGTACTGATTATACTAGCGTTTATTTCCACACTTTACAATAAACGTTTAACTAATTGTAACTTTCTTAATACTAAGCAACTTTAAAGTCAAGCAACACTGAATTTAAATATTACCTCCTTAGTTCTATAAAAAATGTAAATACAAGAACTTTTAACTAGTCATAACTCAATTTCTAACCCATGTTGACACAGAACCTCAGAAAAACAAAATAAATAAAAAATGTATACACCAAAAACAAAAATATCATTAGTCTCCTGAATACTAGCATTTAGGAACAAATGCTACACATAAATACAACTTTTTGGAGCCATTACCTCATGAATGTTTTTTGTGACAAAGAACTACTTGTTCCAATCGCTCTATCAGATAAAAATCAGAGTTGTATAAATAACTGGAAACTCAAAAGAGCTATGACATTATGTTCTTCAGAAGTGTATGTAAACTTTTCTGTTTGCTACTGTACACACACACACACACACAAAGCATCATCGAAGCGGCGCTGCCACGAGCGGCTGCCTTTTCCAGCAGCTGCCCTATTGTTTTATTGTCTGCTCCTATCTTCGGTGTTTTTCTTCCCGTTTTGACAACTACACTATGGATTACTTCTATCCTATGGACATGGGTTTTAGTGCACAAAAATGCGTTTATTCAAGGAATCAACTCCTTGCCCTGAAGAATTCCCGTGCCGGCGTGATGAAGGGGCCTATCGTGGAAGAAGAGCCGGAGCTAACTAAGCGACTAGCGGCGTTATAAGTCTTCGCATTTACCATCCGTAATCATGGTAAATGCGAACTCACGACCAAATATGATCATCGTGTGCTGGTGGAAAACATCGAAGCGCACAGGGAGCGTAGTTGCTGTGTTTTGCGGAAACGTGGCTCACGTTTAGCATTCCGGACGCTAACGTGTAGCCACCCGGAGCTACCCGGCTTCAACGCCGCTATACAGAGACACGAAAGCCGGGGGGAATCGGAGAGAAGGCGGACTTGCTAACACGAGGTGGTGTATCACTGGATTTTCACAAAGAAAAGATTTCCATCTGCCGCAGGGATGTCGAACTTTTGGACTAGCGTGACGTCATCCACTCCGCTATACATATATATATATACCTACACATATGTATATATACACATACATACATACATACATACATACATACATACATACATATATATATATATAGTTATTAATCTAAATACTAGAGAATTTGGCGAGGACCCTGGCAGCCCGCCAAACACATAAAATTATGGGAAACACTGCTACAACAATATTTTTAATTTATTATTGCCAATTACTGTGTGTGTTACAAATCAGATTTTCTGAAAACATAACAAAAATGAAGCTCTCCGCTTCAACTCTAATCTACTTGAAGTAGTAATTGATAGTACCTTTTTAAGGCTGTTATTCTCCGTATCAGAGTTACACTCTTGTTGTGCTGGAGACAGGGAACCACTGAAACCCTGCAGAACACAAGCAGATTAAATGTGTCATTACATTCATCTTCAGGTAAAACCAGCCCATGTCTTGATGGTGCAATTGTACACAGTCTAAAATATGTGTCAAATTTGTGGCCCACAGGCCAAAAGTGGCCCAACCATGTAATTTTATTTAGCCCAAGAGACTATGCTGAGAAGCACATAAGAAACATGAGCCACAATGACCTGTAGTTTAATATATGTTCCCTGGATGTTGCCAAGCCAAGCACCACTAGCAAAGCTCCCGCCTGTACCTGTATTTGCAAACTACTATTAATCAACCAGAGAACATTGTGAACACCTATTGCGATGTGATTTTGCTTAAAGTAAAAGTGAAGCGAGTGCTGTTTGAGGCATGACGAAGAATACAAAAATTAAAGAAAGGGCACCAGGGCGTCTTTGCAAAGGTTTAAAGAAGCCTTAGCTCTGTTCTAAAATAGATATGAAATCAGGGTAAGGTTGCCATATTCATTTTATAAAAAAAAAAAAAACATAAAAAATAAAAAGTAGAAAGACTTTCAAACCATTAAATCAATCATTGAAATTTGTGTTTGTCTGCTTGTCACTTTCCATTCTGCATAGTCTCCCTGAATTAAATAAACTAGTGGAAATGGAATCAATTGTTGTTTTCCTTTTTTTTTTAACAAATGGAAAGTTGATCAATTCTAAAAATATTAGCAGAGGGGTGCATAGTTGGAGAAGTTAATAACCCAAAAAGTTTTCGATTAAATAGTTTCTCAATTAAGTATGTGTTAACAATGCCCAACTGAATTCAAAGATCCCAACTGAATTTTCACTGCGCCTATTTGTTTTATCTTACTTTTATCATCGATTGGTATAGCCACATCAGGCTAGAGCAGGGATCAGCATTTTTTTTTTGTGTGGAGTGCCGCTTTCAAATTTCCTTGTAAATCAGTGTGCCACACCAAGATTAATGACTCGCAAAACATTTTTAATATCCAACAGAGCTGTAATCTTACACCAGTCCAAATATACAAATGGATATACCTTTTAATCGTATAACTGACCAATTTATTTTCCACTATTCTTGTTTATCAATCAACTAAAAAAATGAATGTGAATAACAAGTGGAAAGGCCTGTAGCCATCCATGACTTCAACTTTTTGCCACAAGAATTAACCAGAATCAATTAACAATGAACTACAATCAAAAAACAAGTGCTATGGACAGCTACCATACCATTCATCAATATCTTGTTGCAGAAAATATCAAAACTTGAAATAACTGCAGCAAAGCAGAAGGCACACGTGCGCACACATGCATACACGCTTCTTTGAAATATTCGCCATCAGTAAATGGTTTTCTGTGCCTTGCTATGCAGTGAGCAATGTGATAGCTTGCTTCAGTGGTGGTGCTTTTAGCAGTGGCAAAGGTCATCTGGGTCTGTGTTTGTTTACCGTACCTGTGTTTTAATATCTCCGCCATGTCAGACTCTTCCTTGAATTCAAGTTCATGTTTCGTCTCGTAATGACGTTTAACACTTACTGTGCGAGGTACAACGCTCTCGAGGTATAATGCACAAAACAGCACAGTCATTTTTTGCACAAAGCCTTATTCGTCTGTCCACGCTGGATGGAAAGAACAAGATGTTTTCGCTCGAGGAGCCGTCATGATTCGTTCATTTATAGCACGCGTGTGTTTCGTCGGCTGGGTTAAAACACAGATCTCTATTCTGCGAGGCGTCAAGCAAACACACATTAACACACGAAGCAGAGGAGGAGGGGCGCTAACATAAAGCCTCTAAATAACATGCAACTGAAAATGTCTAAATTTCAGGTTAAAATGCGCATTTTTAAAATTATATATATATATATATATATATATATATATATATATATATATATATATATATATACATACCACAGCCATTCCCCCTAGTGGGAGGTGGCTAGTCATTTCTGACTCTTTTTGAGAGATTGATTTAGAGGAGGGGATTCCCAGCCCCCTCGCTCGACCCAACTGAGGTGTTGGGAGTCATTAGGTGACTAAACCCCCCCAATTCCAACCCCTAATGCTGAACGCCAAGCAGGGAGGCAACGGGTACCAATTTTTAGGTCTTAGGTATGACTCGGCCGAGGCTTGAACCACAACCTCCCAATCTCGGGTCGGGCGCCATACCCCCAAGGCCACCTAGCTGGTTTTTAAAATATAATCATTATTTTGCCATGCGCGCCACTGTTGGCACGCGTGTCATAGGTTGCCAACGCCTGGGCTAGGGGAACCGAGAGGACGGGGATGGTGGTTGTAGGGATTTTACGCTTGTGCTTGTTATCTTATTTTATTTTTTGGATAATAATGGTGAAAGTAAAAAAATTACTAGTTCAAATACAGTCCAAATTCGAACGCAAACCCCAAAAAAAGAGAAAAAAAGTGTTTATTCAAGTGCGTCTAAGAGAGACACGTACATGCAAAAGCACACTAGCAGCTTGACAGAGAATGCAATGATGATTTCAGCAAATAGATGATGTCAGCAAGTAAAATATTTTGAAGGTTACACACACCATCCTTTAAATCTTAAAAAAGGAAAAAATAATGAGGGAACAAAACCCTCAATAATCATTTTATAATTAAATGTTACATCACTAAATCACAATGTAACCGTGCGCTTTCAAAAAAGACCCTCAGCCTTCCAAGTAAGGCACACTTTTTATGCCATTTTTTACTAGTCTGGTCTCCATAAGAATGTTTTTTTCTACCATGTTGCCCCGGAGCCAGAATGACTTTTGACACCCCTGGTCTAAAAAAAAAAAGCTCCCCATAACCTTTGATCACAATATATAAATGTACTTCCTCTAATATATTTAAAGTGGCTATTATTATTCTTGACAAATCAAATTTAATGGAGTCCATTACAGGAGTAGTTGTCATCCACCTACAAAGGTTAGTTACCTAAGCACCATAGGTAGGAGTTGGAGCTCGATCATCACTGTGGTAACACCGTGCTCTAGCTCGGGTACGTGTGTCGAATTAAGTGTGAGACTATTGACATTATTGTTTCCCAATGGCAATCGGTCTGCAAGGTTCTTCAAGTTCTATGGTCACTAATGTCAAGGAGTCGATAGCCATTTACATTTGTTTTTGCTGTATCCCAACCAATGTTGCCCCCCCCTGTTGCATGTCATATTAGTGTTGGGAATAATCCTGTTATAAATAACGCCGTTACATTTTCCGCCGTTGCCAAGGTTCAAAAGCAATGCGTTACGTACGTTCTTACATAGGTTTTGTGTGTATTTGTGTACGTTTTAGTATGTTTTCCCTTGCGTTTTATTAGTAATTTTTTTGTGTGTGTTCACATACATTTGTGCATTTATGTACGTGATATGTGTTTGACGTTTTTGAGCACGTTTACATACATTTGTGAGAGCATTTACGTACGTTTTTGTGTTTGCATTGATTTTTGTGTGTATTTATGTACATTTTATGTCTAAGTACTTTGTGTGTTTACGTTCGTTTTTCTGTGTATTTATATACGTTTTGTGTTCATGTAGGTTTTTGTGCGTGTTTAGATATTTGTGTGTATTTTATGTACATTTTATCTATTTATGTACGTTTGTGTGCGTGTTTACTAATGTTTTTGTGTGTATTTAGGTACGTTTTATGGGTTTACGTACGTTTTGTGCATGTTTATGAACATGCTGATTGTTAATATATTGTTTATCCTTTATTTTTGCTCAAATGGAGGATACATCTGTTGCTAGTGAGGAGCAATAAATATTACAAGAATCATAACACAACTTCCTGACTGTTCTTTATTCAACTGACTAAAATACTGCTCGGAAAATTTTTAATTATTGACGTACAACAACTCATTTTTAAAGAAACAGAAAATGTTACTTTCCCTCGTAACCGGTTCTTTTACTATAGAGTAATTCAGTTACTAATTCAGTTACTCTTTGGAAGAAGCAGTGAGTAATTATAACTAATTACTTTTTTAAAGTAACGTGCCCGACACATCTTATAATCCACATGCAAATGTGATTAAAGAGAGTCGCTGTTTAGTTGGGGTTGTGAAGTATTTCCGTAAAAAAAGCACATCAGTTAGGTGGACCAAATTATTTTTAAAGTTTTAAGGATTATTTCAAGGAACTGACCAGGTTCTCGCCCCACTCGTTCAGGCTGTAGTCCACAGTGATCTCCTCCCCTTTGCTGATGTCTCGGATGGCGATGACCACCAGTCGCACTTGGCTGCCACAGTTAACTTCTCGGATGCGACAATTGGGAGAAAGAGGCAAGGAGACAGTTGCCGTGGTGCCGGCAGCAGGGGTGCACGGTAATACTGTTGTGGAGGTCATGAGAGGGGCTTGTGTGGGGGTCACCAGACCAAGGGCAACCACTGGGGTCTGATTCCCCGTTATGGATGACCGGTTGGAGCTTGCCTTGGAGGTTTTCTCCTGAGTGGGTTCTGGTAGATCACTAGTAAAAAAGATCAAACATATCATTGTGAAAAGTGTTTACTCTTAAAGTCTTAGGTCCAGGGGTTCGTACACTTTCTTCATTGCCAAATTCAACCACTTTCCAAGCACCTTCAAACACAATTTTTCATTTTTTTTCCAGTACCATCATATGAGAAAATCCAGCGCCGATCAAAATAACTTTTTGGTTGACTTTGATGACTAAAATAAAGTTGCTATCTTGCAGCTAGCACATTCTTTGTGCTGTTTTGAGCTGTTCCTATCATGAACTACGACCTTTTTGTGTCAATAGGCTGCTATACAATGCACGCGCAGCCAGGCTAAGTCACACTTGTTTACAAAACACTGAAAAGGCTCTATAGGGGACAGGTAATAAATGTGTTCAATATGGAAAACAAGAAAAAGAAAGTAATGGATGTAAATAAAGCAGAAAAATGAGCCAAATTTGTACAGAAAAGGATGAAAGCATTTGAGAATTAAAGTTGGGTCAAAAGTTTACATACACTTGTGAAGAACATAATGTCATGGCTTTCGAGTTTCCAGTCATTTCTACAACTCTGATTTTTCTCTGATAGAGTGATCAGTCACAAAAAACATTCATGAAATAAAATCATTGTACATTGTCTATCACTGACAGAATAATCTCAATCAGTCCCTCAAAGCTTAGCACTTTGTGTTCCTAAATGCTTGTATTCAGGAGACTAATATAATATTTTTGTTTGTTTGTTTTTTATTTATAATGTTTTTTCTGAGGTTCTGTGTCAACATGGGTTAGAAGATATGTTATGTCTGGTTAAAAGTTCTTGTATTTACATTTTTTTATAGGACTGAAGAGTTAATATTTCATTTTTTTTTCGTGTAGTTTGTTTTGCAGGGTTTCTGTGTTGCTTGACTTTAAAGTTTCTTCGTACAAAAAAAAGTTCCAATTAGTTAAACGTTCATCGTGGAGTGTAAAAATAAAGGCTAGTATAAGTACAACAATAATATTTTTATTTATTCATGCATAATGCTACATTATTAATGGTAGTATATCTGTTAAAGCCATAACAAAATCTAAAGAGCCGATCAGGAGCTGAGCTGAAAGAGAAGGTTCTCTAAAAAGACCTGGAATTCTCATCATTAATAGTTTGTGCTTTACTGTAACATACGCGTCAACATAAACGTTTTCCCCATATTTTACAAGTTTTTGGATAATTTTAAATTGTGTATGCATATAACAATTTTTGTACGTGAAACAGACACGCCCCAAATTGAAAATTTCCCGGAACCCCTAACCCAGGCATGTCCTCTGTCATTAAATAACAATTTTTGTACGTGAAACAGACACGCCCCGAATGGCAATTTTCCCGGAACCCATAAACCGGGCATGTCCTCTGTCATTAAATTAATAACATGGGGCCAACAAGTTATGTTGACTGCAATATAAAATACATATGTACCCCTAAACCCAGGGATGTCTAATATTGAGGAATTTGAAGGTAATCGCCCTTCTTCATTATTCCATTCACTCTCTGTAAAGCAGCAGTTCCACGCATAATACTACCACCTCTGTGCTTGACGGTAGGCATGATGTACTTGGGGTTAAAGGCCTCACCTTTTCTCCTCCAAACATATTGTTGGGCATTGTGGCCAAATAGCTCAATTTTTGTTTCCTCTGACCACAGAACTTTCCTCCAGAAGTTCTTATCTTTGTCCATCTGATGAGCAGAAAACTTCAGTCGAGCCTTAAGGTGCCGCTTTTGGAGCAAGCGCTTCCTTCTTGCACGGCAGCCTTCCAGTCCACGGGGATGGAAAACACGCTTGACAGTGGAAACTGACACTTGTGTTCCAGCAGCTTCTAGTTCTTGGCATATCTCCTTTTTGGTAAATTCTCAATGGAATCTTTAACCTTCTGACCAATTTTCTCAGCAGCAAGTGATAGCTTGCATTTTCTTCCTGATCGTAGCAGTGACAAAACAGTATAACGAACTTTATACTTACTAACAATTGTTTGCACTCTTGCTCTTCGGACCCGCAGCTGCTTTGAAATGGCTCCAAATGACTTTACTGACTTGTTCAAGTCAATGATTCGCTTTTTCAGATCCATGCTGAGCTCCTTTGACTTTCCCATTGTAGCGTTTGTGGGCGATTGCATCCAATGAGACCCATTTAAATGGCCTCACAGAAGTCACCAGCTGTAGTCACTTATAAGCACTCACGAGAAGTTAAGAGGCCATGCTATAAAGCTCATTTCACTGGCACAACTATACAAGTCACCAAAATTGCTATTTCGTGCTGCTGTATGTATATTTCCGACGCAGCAGTTTTGATTACTTTTTCTGTTAACCCATAAAAAAATCATAAAAGAACCAAACCTCAAAA
Source organism: Urocampus carinirostris (assembly GCF_059441175.1). Classification (NCBI taxonomy): domain Eukaryota; kingdom Metazoa; phylum Chordata; class Actinopteri; order Syngnathiformes; family Syngnathidae; genus Urocampus; species Urocampus carinirostris. Next base: position 44,015,582 of record NC_142356.1, on the reverse strand, counting down.
ATGTTTTTTGTGACAAAGAACTATCTGTTCTAATCACTCTATCAGGGAATAATCAGAGTTGTAGAAATAACTCTAAACTCATGAGAGCCATGCCATTATGTTCTTCTAAAGTGTATGTAAACTTTTGAACACAACTGTATAATCATGGTAAATGCGAACTCACGACCAAATAAGATCATCGAGTGCTTTTGGAAAACATCGAAGCGCACAGGGAGCGCAGTTGCTGTGTTTTGCGGAAACGTGGCTCACGTTTAGCATTCCGGACGCTAACGTGTAGCCACCCGGAGCTACCCGGAGCAATCCGGCTTCAACGCCGCTAAACAGATACACGAAAGCCGGGGGGAATCGGAGAGAAGGCGGACGGACTTGCTAACACGAGGTGGTGTATCCCTGGATTTTCGCAAAGAAAAGTTCTCCATCTGCCGCAGGGATGTCGAATTTTTGGACTGGCGTGACGTCATCCACTTCGCTACAAGCACCCCTCGGGCATCATGTTCATCTGTTAATAAACAACAGGGTAGACTGCTGGAAGTGTGAATTTCCCTACGGGGATGAATAAAGTATCTATCTATCTATCTATCTATCTATTAGAGGAAGTGAATTTATATACTGTGATCAAGGGTTATGATATGGATTGCTCCAAAGCAGAGTGCATTTAATCTTAAGAGACTGCTGATCTTTTGCTTTGTGTTTAACTCATTTTAATGTAGAATTTTTGTGTGGTTTTCAGAAGATATATTTTTTGTTGTTCGACTTTAAATCTATTCGGTGTGTAAAACCCTAAAATTGTTGTTGTTTTTGTAGATCCGTTAATATCTTAATTTACATTGAATGCGTTTTTCAGGGATCCACTGCAAAACATATGAAGTAAATACTTACTAATTAATTTACTGCATACTTTTTTTTTGTGCATATTTGAAATGTGAGGCGTGTCGGTGTTATTTTCATGCACTTTTGTCTATAAAAATGTATCTTCATTATTGCGTAGTCTATAGAGTCAGACTGCCAAAAAACATGACAATGGCAACAATTTCAAGCATTTTAAGCACTTCACCCACAATTTAAGAATTTTCATGACCTTGAAAACACAACATTAAAATCCAAGCATTTTCAAAGTTTTCAAGCACTTGTATGAACCCCGTAAGTAAGTCCGAGCCCGACCCGGATTTTGGGCTGGGTCGTGTCGTGTCTAACATGTCAATCATGACATTCGGGTTTGGCCAGGGCTCATCTGTCGCTACTATCATTATCCACTCTTCATTGTTGTTCTTAGTCTTTTAGCCTCTCTAGTGCTGCATTAAATTCTTAAGGACATATTTCTGTGGCTTGTGGCCCACTTTTCAACCGGTCAAAATGATAAACAGCCCTAAGATTTTCCGATCAACTCTTAAAAAAGTATCTGTTGGTTAAACCTCTACAGAAACAGAAATATAAAAGATATGATTTTTTATACAGTCTTGTTTAACTTGGATTTTGTTACAAAAGACAGACTTTAATTTGTTATCATATATCACCTCTCTTCCTCACGAGTCCTCACAAATTAAACATGAAATTTTGGGTTCGCTTTGGGGTCGGTCCTGCAAATCAAGTTAATTGGTCCAACTCGAGCTGAGTTGGGCTTTAATACAAACGGGCTTGTGTCGGGTTGGGCTAGTCTTTTTGGGGGCCTGATATTAGTAACATGGTAAGTCGGTATCTTAAAAATGCATATTAAACTAATAGATTTTTTTTTTGTAAAATGTAAAAATGTGTAAAATTAGGAGTAAGATTTTTACTTTATGTCATTAATATTTTTTGCAATACAATCTCATCAAAAAAAGTTATTTAATATATTTCCCAGTAATACCTACCTCAGTAGCAGCTAATTATTGTATAGAAAAGAAAAAAATAATGCTGTATTTTACAGATTGTAGGTGCCACCTAAAAAACTGAAATTCGAAAGAACGCTTTACAATTCGGTGCGCCTCAGAAGCAAGATTTCCTAGTATTCATGTTCTATGAAATACAGACACTGATCGCTTCTTCGCGTTTCATTTATTGCTTGTTCACTCCTTTGCGGGGAAAAAACAATTAAAAGTTTTTTGAATTTTAATTACAAAAAAAAAAACAATGCCTCCTGCATCACTGGGGAACATTTCGGTAGCTAAGATTTTAAGCCATTCCCATTCCCACACTGTCTGTTTGTCTGTCTCCCTCAGTCTCTCTCGCTCTCACACACACACACACACACACGCAATTTTCCACGGCACACGTGAGAAGGTCTCACGGCACACTGGTTGAAAACACTACCTTAGACAAAGCACAACTTACCCGTTGATGGTAGAAAGTTCTGTCTTTTGCGGAGTCCCAGTCTCAGTTGTGGGATGTTTACTTTCAACTGCTTCCTTACCTGAGAGGATTACAATTGTGGCAGGTTACAAATATGCAAACGCCCTTGCAAACAAACAACTAAGCTAAAACATGCTCAAAACACATCTCTTGATTGTTCCAGATCACATGCAGGGCTGCGTGTATGTACACAATTGCACACACAGAAGTAGGTCACACTCAACTGCACAAGCTCCACCTCCACAACAATCCTGACAGATGTGTGCAAGCAGACGCACTTGCATTAAAGGGACAGGATGTAATACAGGGCTCGTATACCTTTTCCAAGGCCAAATTCAAGAATTGTATTAAGCGCCAGTGTGTAATATTTGACCACTAGATTGCACTGTTGTCTAATGCGAACAAAAAACAATGCCTCAGCTAGCAGCAATGCGGCAGAAAAACATGGCCAGAACCCTAGGTATGGATTCCATTATGTAAAAGAAATAAATATCTCAACCTTACATTGGCATAATAGTTCATGTATTATTAAAATAAAAGGTTTTTTTTGTATTGAATGACAGTTTTTTGTACCACTAGAAGGCACTAAATATTACAAACGGTCCCTTTAATGACTTTCAAAGACAATTTTCCAACTTCTTAAGTAGCACTAAAAGAAAAAAGGAAATTGAGTAAATCGCAAATATTTTTGTGGCTCTAAAAAATACGTGTGTAATTATTTTTGAGACAAATCTCTCCCTATATAAGTGTTGGGTGAAAAAGACAGTAACATGTAGCTTACATATTCAGTTGCAGGAAGTTCTTTCCATTACAATTTACCACTGGGAAACGCTACCTCCATTTTTGCATGTCCCATGATAAATTTTCACAGTTGATACGTAATCCTTGCACTAATACACAATTCATAGAACCCTGTTAAGGTGTAGCATACACCTGTCCTCTTGAGCACAACCCGTAAGGGGCGATGATGCGTCCTAGGACAATGCAATACAAACTATCGGCAGCTGCTGTTATTCACAAAAAAAAAAAAAGTGTAATGACAAAGCCGCCAGAGAGCAGTGTCGGCATCATTTTGAAGCAGACTTGAGAAACATGGCAACATTTTCAAGCAATTACAAGCAATTCATCCAGAATTTAAGCACTCTTCAACATTTGAAAACACCACAATTAAATTCAAGCATTTTCAAGGATTTCAATCACTTGTATGAACCCTAGTAATATTTAATGCCTTCCAATGGTACAAATAACCCTTCATTCAGTAAAAAAATAAAAATACAATGTAATCTCTACTTACGAATTATTTGGCACCAGCAGTGAAGTTGCATAATAAAACAGTTGTAAATCAAAACACGTTTTCCTACTGAAATGAATGGAAACGGGATTCATCAGATGCAACCAAGCCCCCATTAAATCAACTGTAACTGAACTGTAGGTACACTAATGTTTAGTCAATGTACATAAATATACCACATAGTGTAAATAAATAAAAAAGGCTGACGAAATGCAAAAGATAAAAGTTAATGTATGGTGAGTTAAGTTGGATGTGTACATTGGATAGCGAAACATTTGTAAGATGGATTGATTGTAAGTAGAGGTACCACTGTACATTGATTCGAACACTAGGCAAAAATACATGAACGATCATACCAAAGTTATTTTTTTTATAGATATTCATAGGTCGAGAAAATTGTATTTCTTTCACATAGCGAAACCAATACCTAGTAGTCGCCGCCATGTTTGTCTGGCATCTTGCTGCTATGCAAGTGCTCATTTGGTACTGGTGTTTGTTTGCATTACGAAAAGACTAATATTCATCATGATGTGCTACATGTGCTTAATTCATTTATATGACTTATATTATTTTTATTTTATTGTTTATTAAAGCACTTGATTTTTTTTGATGATTGTTTGGATCTAGTATTAAATTAAATGTATTTTTTTTGCTGATCATATTTGGCATTTGGATTCTAGAAACCAAGTTACATATTTACTTTTTCCATATTTTGCTGAAAATATTCCCGTTCCCACAAAAATATTTTATATAGCTGATGTTATATTTTACTAGTTATTTTTTGTTGTTGTTGTGTTCTGTACAGCCCTTTGAGACTGTTTGTGATAAAGGGTTATACAAATAAATATGACTTGACATTAGACAATACAGTGCCATCTAGTGGTTATTATTACACAGTGCACCGTTATGAAAATTGGCCTGTACATACCTTTGCAATGTACTTGCTCAGGATTGTTCTCTTCCTCGACGGACATGACAAAGACTTTCACAGGTGTCCCTTTACGTTTCCTTCCACAACCGCGTCTGGAGGAAACACATAATTGTCATTTAGTCAATAGCCGTGCTGAACAAAGATTACCTTATTGATTAATGAGCTCTAGACTGCCTTTGTGGCTGATATAATCGTTGTTTTTAGCCGTCAGACACAAACAAGTGGTTCCCAGCCTTTTTTCCAAAAAGGCACATTTTCTTTATGCCCGCCAAGGCACATTTCATTTCACAGGAAAAAAACTTGAGGCACACATACTGATCAGATGAAAGTCCAGTAGACAAAATAAGGAGTGAAGACTTCAATGGATTTTAAACTTGCAAGGAGAACAGGAGACTCAAAGCCCTGATAAAAAATTCCAACCTATTTTAAAAGAACTTTCTTTTAAATCTCCTAGGCCTGAGGTGTCAAACCCCTTTCTACCGAGGGCCCCATCAACATAGGGGATGTCCTCCAAGGGCTTGATGTAAATTATAGACGTAATTAGCATGTCAAATACATGTAACCAATCCTTCGTGTAAAGTAACTAAGTTTATTTAATATTCAAGTCACAAACATTACATTTGCATTACAAACATGTCAAAGCAATTATACAGTATACTAACTTCTAAATCAATTGGTTTTCACTTATTTCATATCGGGAAAACTTGCCCAGGATTCGGGCAATTCTAGATACGGGAGCGAATTATTCTCGTATGTAGAAGTATCACTGCATAACAAAATGACAAAATCTTGGGCATTAATAGGATAATAAATTTCTCCATTCAAGTCATTAGCATTAATATGGAAATACTGGCGTGTAGACGTGCTGAGCAGTCACTTCGTAAATAACGTTTATTTTCTGGTTCTGACCCCTCTCTCCAATATGACAGCGCCAACACAGTTTAATATGGTGACAAGTTCAAGCTCTTGATGGTTGATGGTGATGTTAGTGGTGATACCTTGGGGGTTGTTGGTCATTAGTTTGGTTTTGGCATTGCTGATTTACATCCCATACTAGTTTGGTGCTTTGTCCAGGCAATTAACCTGATCTCCAGGTTCCTTTTCTGCTGCTAGTCTGGCAATATCATTTGAAAAATGGAGGTTAGCGATGTTGTATCTCCCAATACCGATTGTAACTTCATGCTGGTCCAGAGATTCAGGCATGATCCAAAGATGTCGAATAATATTGGAGAGCATGCAACCTTGTACCACACGGTTGGCATTAAAGTACAGATGTTGAAGTTTCTTGGCGCGCCCCCAAAAAATCTGTGAACCTTAAATTTCTTTCTACACAATTTAGCACAATTCCTTTGAGCTGTCGAGTGAGACAACTCTCCCTCACTTTGTCACCTGTTAGAGACTGCTAGTGGTCTGGTCGATTGTCAACTTTTTTGCGTGTTTCTGAATGTTCAGTCTTCTGTTGCCTCTCACCCGCTATATTGATTGCCGTCTTTGCAAATATATTTTCACTTCACCACAACGCACACTAACACACAAAGGACTCACATTGGCGTGAGAGGACACACACACTTCACAAGCCACATGTGCACACACAGACAAGACATACACTTACAAACTTCCCCCTCCCTGCCCCATATACACTCACACAAAAACAGGCACTCACACAGTGACGCACGTCCACCCCTTCCACCCCCTTTCGGGCTTACATGGACGAAAAACACTCACACACACACAAATATCCTCTTTTGAGACAAGCTTGCACGCTTGACACACCCTCCCCCTTCACTAAATCTCACAAACACACACATGCACGCACTCATGCCCTCTCTCACTTGTTTCTCTCTCTCAAATAAGCAAACCATAGTCTCATGTTCCATCTGACACACACTTGCACTCAAATTCCCCTCTCCAACATACAATAGCTACACACAATTTGTTCTTTTACATCCATGTAGGACTGCTGCGTGAAACTGTGCATCCGTGTTCATTAGTACATATTATACGTTCTCCTCTCTTACACACAAACTCATATGACGCACAACGCGCACCACCTCAAATTAAAACATAACAGTCACTAACTCCCCCTGCAAGTTTCATGTTATGTACTTGTCACATGCGCACAAACAAACATAGGAATTGTCAACAACACACACACTCACCCGCCCTCATTCTTGCATTTACCGTACCACCCACACACAACTTTTGCTTGAAGCACATACACGCGAACACACAAACACTGTCTCTCCATCTTTCATAAACAAAGCAGATGCATAAACACAGTCTACTTCCCTCCATATGACAAACACGCAGAGACAGACACACTTGCATATGTATCACTTGCATAGGTGACACACAAACTCTGTCACTGCAGAACACACACACACACACACACACACACACACACACACGCTACCAAGCCCTTTTTTCAGTTTCCAAGACATACACACACACTCACACATGCAGACACAGACTCACCCTCCCCTTCAACAGCTAGCATGCACACAAGACACACATACACAAACTGCGTCACACACCCTGCCTACTCTTTTCCTCTTCAACACACACACAATTTAACATACATACACAATGTACTTGTGCTGCAACACACACCCAACATCTCATTTGAAACGCACACAATATGGGGACTTGAAGCCAAGCGCACACTCCAACGCTCAATCGCCAGGTAGCACTACTGACATTGCTTGATGCCGACAACACTAACGCACGCCAACTCTCATGCGTAACAGGTTTAAACCCCTTAGCGTTCCTGTAAAATTGGCCTAAAATCCCAATGCAAGACGTACCCAGAGTAAATTGAATGGTGTTAAACTGTTGGTTAATGGTTAATATGTATAGTTTTTGTCTCTTTTGAAAGGTAACACTCTGAAGTTTAGTCCCCAACTGAAATAATCAATGCAAGTTTTACTAACATTCAGTAATCCAAATTGGAACCCACAGAAATAGAGTTTTTATTCCTGGCTGAATTGTTTTTATTATCGCATGCCTGCAGATAAGTGCAGCATGGGAATCTTAGCTGGGAAACAGCTGGTGCAATAGCATGAAGCCTTACCTGGTTCCAAGTCAAATTTGTTTTGAATCTAACAAACTAAACATTGTATTTTACACATTTCACTAAGAGTATGTCTAGGCATTTTCAAAAGCGGCCATTTGGAGACCCCGGAAGGACCCTATATAACCGGTTTCACAATGTATTTGACTTTGGCCGATTTTTTAGACATTGTAAATTAAATTTTAAGAGTTGTAGTTGTTTGAGTTCTCTTTCCATGTCTTCAACTGATTGTGCAAACTTGCGCGTGATAATTGCGCGTAAAAATGGATTTCAAGTGGCGTTATGCATGTTTATTTTCCGTTCCAATTAAAATACACATTGTAAATATGCGCATATATATGTTTGGAATTTGGCAGCACGGCGGCGCAGTGGTTAGCGCTTGTGCGGCACAGTTCATGTCATGGGAACCTGTCGTGGGTTCAAATCCAGCTCCAGACTTGCGGAGTTTGTATGTTCTCCCCGTGCTTGCGTGGGTTTCCTCCGGGCACCCCGGTTTCCTCCCACGTTCCAAAAACATGCATTTCAGGTGAATTGGCCGGTCCAAATTGTCCCTAGGTGTGAATGAGCGAATGAGTTGTCTGTCCCTGTGTGCCCTGCGATTAGCTGGCAACCAGTTCAGGGTGTCCCCTGCCCACTGCCCGGAGATGGCTGGGATGGGCTCTAGCCCCCCCGCGACATTAATGAGGATAAGCGGTACGGCTGATGAGATGAGATGAAATGAGATGTTTGGAATTTCATTGGCTCACCAATGGGTAAATCATCATTTGAATCTGTCACTACTGGCTAATGACAATTAGAGTAGAGGTCGACGGATTATCAGGCGGGCCGATTATAGGCACTGCTATTTGGAAATTTCGGTATCGGCATCGGCATATTATAAGCCTGATTAAGCAGATTATTCCACACAACACCGTGCCAAACTTTTCTCTCCTGCCTTCTGTTTCGGACACTACTTACCCGATAAGTGATCGGGGGCGGAGCCACTGAAGCAGGAAACCCACTCAGCACTGTGCACAGTGATCGACTGCAGAATGTAGATAGATAGATAGATAGATAGATAGATACTTTGTTCATCCCCGAAGGGAAATTCACATTTCCAGCAGCATCCCTGAGCTGAGAACAATCGAGAACAATCGAAAATAACACGGGAGCTGCTGGAGTGGCTGCCATTCGTGACGGCGCCGGAAGAAAAGATTCAATTTGAATCATGTACAAACAAACAAACAATTGAATCATGTACAAACAAACAAACAAACAAAATAGAAAGAGTTAATATTCTAACTCTGTCGCTAATATTTTTAATATTCCCAAATGTTTTACATTCGCATATACTGTGTTTTTTTCTTTCCAACCCCCTTTTAAACTACCCTTGACTAAAATGTCGTCAACGTGCAGCAATGCGCACACGGAAGTAGACAACACCGGAGTCTCACTCCCCTTTACGTGAACTCCAATTTTCCTATGCTTTTCAGCACTTCGCTTCCGATAGAACGAGTGTCGTGATTGTAGTCTGTACAATGTGTTTATTAAGACTTTATATAGCGTGCTGTAGTAGCCTTATTTTAAAGCATCCTTATTGTACGGGGTTTTTCACTGATCGCTGCAACCAGAGAACTATTGTAAATGAGACCCTGGTTATATTGGATTTCCTTGTTTAAACAAATGTTTGAATTAAATTTAAAATCTGACAATCTACTCTTTGCAAAGGAAGACACACTTCAACATATTTTGTTTTGTGGCTATGGGGAACTACAGAGGAACCACACTTAAAGGTCATGTGAGTTGTGTTGAAATTCTATTTGGTTTACTCTAAAAAGGTTTTAGAGGGCTATTAAAGTTTTATATGAATTCATAACAAATACTCTTTGTGTCATGTTGCATTATTAAAAATTTCTTGCGCCAATTTTTAAACTTTTACAGCAAATAAATATCAGCTCCAAATATCGGTTATCAGTGTCCCCTTAATACTAATGTATTGGCTGTGAATAACCCATGTCAGCCAATCCTTAATTTTAAGCCAAAGTTCTACGCTTACATTTTCAATACAGGCATTCATTGGTTATTGCAGGCAGTGGACTATGAAAAAAAGCTTTCAATTGGTCGAGAGTGGTGTCAATCGAAAGGTCAGAGGCTAGTGGCCATCTTGGAAATTATCTTATGAGTTTGCCTACTTTTAAAAAGGCAATTGTGGGGAAAAACAAACGGATTATAAACAAGGATTTTCAAACGATGCAGAAATGCTTGAGGCAGATTTTTTTTAATCTGTCGGTTGGATTCACTGAATGGTCCTTGATGCAACTACTATGTGGGATTTTTTAAGGGTTATTGTTCTATCTTCTTTATTCATTATCCATTATCTGTTATCGGTCAGTTCATAATACGCTACAAAGCCTAGGAGCCGGGACTCTTACTCTCAGCCAAAAGGCCAAGCTAAGGTCCTAGCCTTAAAGCCTTGCTGCGATCATTGCTATTTCGCAATTGCGGTATGGCTTTTATAGGTGGGGGGATTTTTAAGGGGCATTGTCCTGACATGCCGACACTCTTATAATTTTGCGAGGAATCTTACAATCAGCTGACTACCAGGGGACTTATTTGCGAGCCATCCCGGCTTTATAGTTTTCGAGTATCTTGTATCAGACTGATGGTGATGTTTCTGTGATAAGTACATTTTGAACTGGTCATCATATCTTGAATACCAAGAGTTTGAGCTTTCCAATTAGAATAGAATAGAATATACCTTTATTGTCATTGTTACAACATGGCAGACATGGGACCAAGTCACACATGTGCAAGTCTCAAGTAAGTCTCAAGTCTTCACCTTCAAGTCCCAAGTAAGTCCCAAGTATTTTTTTCTTGGGCAAGTCAAGTCACAAGTCAAGTCCCGAGTCTTAGATTGCCAAGTCCAAGTCAAGTCACAAGTCATAAAAACAGCGACTCGAGTCGACTCGAGTCCAAGTCACTAAGTCTCAAGTCCCCATGTCTGCAACATGGGATATATTGCGACAACGAAATTGGACGTGGCACTCCAGTACCACATTTTACAGTGAGGATATAAGGAAAACAAATATGTGGCATGACATAGTTGAGAGACTAATGACATCGTCCGGACAGTCTTTGCTTCATAACAGTCTGACAGCCTTTAAGGGGTTAACATATAATCATCGACGCACAATCGATGATCACCCTCGTCAATATACAAATGATATTCTCGGAAGTCACTCACACTCTCGCACACTCTTTCTTTACTTCACACACAACACAAACACCCCCCTACTGTTACAACACGCATGAACGTGCAAACACACACCTTTCCCCTATATCTCTCTCTAACATATGTCCTTCATATCATGCCTGTGTATCTTCTGACACATAGCAAACTCACTTATAGCCATCCACCCCTCGTCTCGCATATATGCACACAGACCATCAAGACAAAAAACACACACTCACACACTCCTTGCACGCTGCTCCCCCTTCCCAACTCTCTGCCCCTCCCTCGAACACACACTCTCACACATAAATGCATACTCGTGTCTCTCTGTCACGCACACACACACTGTCCCTCCTATCCTTTGCACATACTCCCTCCTCTTTCCTCTGCTCTTGCACACACGCATCCATGCAATAATACACACAGACACACACTACTTTGCCCCTTCTCTCTCTCACGCACAAGGACACACATGCTAATAGACTTTTGTATGACTTGAGAGGACATCACGTTGTGTTTCTGGTTTCTTTTGGGGTTAGGGGGTATGAAGTCACTTCTGGACATGACCTTTGAACTTACCCACCTTATCACGGCATTTGGATTGGGTGCCTCGGTTTGTCGTCATGGCAATTTACTCTCAGACCGTGAGAGGCAGACAGGGCCCCGTAAGATGTGATGTGTAAACAGATTGAAGTCAACATAACATATGGAAATTCATACGCACTCTCTCTCTCTCTCTCTCTCTCTCTCTCTCTCTCTCTCTCTCTCTCTCTCTCTCTCTCTCTCTCTCTCTCTCTCTCTCTCTCTCTCTCTCTCTCTCTCTCTCTCTCTCTCTCTCTCTCTCTCTCTCTCTCTCTCTCTCTCTCTCTCTCTCTCTCTCTCTCTCTCTCTCTCTCTCTCTCTCTCTCTCTCTCTCTCTCTCTCTCTCTCTGTGTCATTTTCGGTCCCTCTGAGTCTGTTTTTCTCGGTCTTACGGTCTTTCTCCCTCTTTCACTCTAACTCACTCTGCTCCATTTCTCTCCCTGTCTTTCTTGCTTGCTTTCAGTTTCTCTCAGTCTCTTTTCTCTTTCTCTCTTAGTCTTTCTCTCAAGCACTCATTCTCTCTCTGTCCTCTGTCTTCCTCTCTCACTCCCCATTTCTATCACTCTTGTCATTCTTTCTCTGAAACTTTCACTCCGTCTTTCTCTCTTTGTGTCCTCACTATCATCACTTACTCTGTATGGCTCTTTCTCTCGCTCTGTTTCTCACTCCCTCTCTGTCTTTCTCCCCTATCTCTCAGTCAGACTTTCTCTTTCAGTTTCCTCTCTCACTCTCTCTCTCTCTCTCTCTTTAGTTATTCTCTATAAGTACATATTCCTCTCTCATCACGCTCTCTTTCATTCGGTCTCTTGTCTTTTTCTTTTGCTCTGTTTTACTCTCATTTCTCATCCTTGGTCATTCTGTTTTTTCTTTCTGTCTCCCTATTTCTCCATTTCTCTTGTCACTTTATCTCCCACTTTGTCCCAGAGTTTTTTTCTTTCTGTTACTTTCTCTGCGTGTGTGTGGACACACACACACACACCTGCTCCTTTTTCTCTCACGCAATTCCCCCTCCCTTCAGTGTGCGTGTGTCCTTTCCAATCCACAACCAGGCCATTGCAGACACACTTGCACACGCAACTCTCACGCACATACTTCTGCATGCGCGAGCACCCAAATCTTAAGCACACGTTCGTGCAAAATAATAGCAAATTTTTTTTGCAACTCAAACTTCTAGAATGTTATCTACACAAAATAAACAAAAACAAATTTACCGGTAAATTGACAATTAGTCACGTGATTTTTATTGGGGGATGTTTTTATGTTCACCGTCTTGTCCCGCACGCGCAGAATACACACACGCACGCTTGCTTGCGCGTTCGATGGTGGTATAAAATCAAGCGTTACTCCATAAAATGAAGCGACTTTCACATTTTGAGGGCGACAAGACAATGATTTACGTATGATTACAACTTGTTGTCATAAAGAAAAAACACGCACGCGTACAAACACACCCACGCCGGGTCTCGCTGCTATAGGTGGGGCGAAGTGAGAAGAGTCTAACGCGTAACGTCGGTCCTGAGACTGTTCTTATGCTCCACTCACCCGCACGTTGACACTGCAGTTTTGACAGCTTCTCCGTCCCGGTCATGAGCGTGTGTCTCCCGGTAGATTTCTGGCGAGCGCTCAGTCTCCGCCATGGTCACCACTCTGGCTGGGCGATGTCGCTCGCCGGAGTTGCTGCCCTTTGATTGGTAGGATCCCTGAATCTCACCAAGGTTATTGCAGACGAGTCCGCTGTTGCACTACGTAGGGGGATGTTTCGAAGTCCGTAAAGAAAAAGTAGTTCTTTTCTTACGAGTATCCTCACTTCTAGTCGCATTAAACGCAACTATTGACTTTTTAATTCGTTACACACTCCAAATGATACTTCATTGAGGCAAACAAAGAGGGTCATACAGGACAAACGAATATCCGCGTCACCCCTGTGACGGAATGGTTGCGTCTACAAAGCAGCTGGGGTGGGCTGGGTGACGGCGTGAGAGAAGCATCTTCGAAGAGTGATTCGCAAGTGTACTTTTTAATGACTCGTCACAATGAAGGAAACAACAAGCAAAGACGAAACCAAACGTATTTAACTGTCTGATTTATGAAATACGATGTTTCGTTCGTTGTATTAAAAATTTTGTTCGGTTTTATTTTGTAGGCTGTAACACAACGTAATACTTCTCTGTTTCAGGCAATTTCTTTGTTTATCATCCTTTATCTGATATCATACCTGTTAACTTAAACGTGTTTCCAGCCATTGTTAATTTTTTTGACCGTCTTAAATTATGTACACCGTATATAGATTTTTGTGCAGAAATAACTTTTTTAAAGGGACAGTGTGTGTTATTTAATAAAAAGAAAATAAAAGCACTGTTTCAAAATATATTATAAAAGGAACACTCCCAATCTTAGGGGTATAATAGTTTATTTTTTATTTATTTATTTAATGTGGATTGAATGTTTGTAACTGCATTTTAAAGGGGGAATATGTAGTTTGAGGTGTCCTTAAATCACCGTGCCTATCCGGTTTTACCTTACTTTTATCATCGGTCTTCCTGCCACCGAGCGCATTAGATAGATATACAGACGGACGGACGGACAGATAGATAGATAGATAGATAGATACTTTATTCATCCCCGCAGGGAAATTCACATTTCCAGCAGCATCCCTGAGCTGAGAACAATACAATAATAAAGCAAAGAGAATACAATATAAAGTAATACAAAGTGCTGCAAGTGTTGCAAGACAAAACACTGAAGATATAAGCAAAAAAACAATAAATCACAAAAGTAACGAAAATAACACGGGAGCTGCTGGAGCGGCCACCATTCGCGACGGCGCCGGAAGTAGGCTTGGGAAAAGGAAGTTTTCTATAATTGTTGGATGAGAATGGTGAAAAAAACAAGACTGATTCAACTGCTGTCCAAATTCACACCCAAACCCCCAAAAAGATGAAAAAAAGAAGGGTTTATTCGAGCTCATCTAAGATAGACACGAAACTGTTCTCGCCATACCAACAGCTTGACAGAGGCTGCAGTGATGATTTCATCCAGAAGATGGCGTCAGCAAGTGGAATATTTTGTACCCACATACCATTTAACTTTCAGTTGCATTGCAGTGTCTGAAAATTGCCTTACAAATAAATTTCAATTTGATTATTTTACATATTTACCCATTGCACTGTTTAAATCAAGCTTTTTTCCCTTTATAATCATCGAAAACAAACAAAAGGATTTGGTAACAGTATTCAGGGTTCGTAAAGGTGCTTTAAATCCTGAATTTTAATGTTGACTTTTCAAGGAATGAAAAGTGCTTGAAATTTGGGTGAAGTGCTTGCAAATGTTTGAAATCATGCTTGTCCTCAATCTGCTTAAAAATGATGCTGACCCTTTTCTCTGTTGGATTAGCTTTGCCATTGAATTTCTTCATCCCTCGTGATTAACGGCAACTGGCATTAATTTGTATGAAATTGTCCTATGAAGCGTCATCGCCCACTATGGGCCGCAGCCAAGAGGACGATGATGACGATGAAGGTGCTGTATCTGAGTGAGATCAGGAAGCTTCCCCTAATACTAGTATGCATGGAATCAAGTACTGTTTCATTTAGGTGAGCAAAGCCCTACCCAACAAAAACGGCCTGGAGAGGGATGAGCGCCGCCAGGCTGCACTTGCCCAAGACACACCACAGGAGTGGTGCATTGGCGAATCAGGTGGTTAAGGTATCCATGTACCGTGATTATCCATCCATCCATCCATTATCATCCGCTTATCCAAGGTCGGGTCGCGGGGGCAGCAGCCTTGAAAGGGAAGCCCAGACGTCCCCACCCCCAGCCACCTCCTCCAGCTCATCCAACGGGATCCCGAGGTGTTCCCAAGCCAGCCGAGAGACATTGTCTCTCCAGCGTGTCCTGGGTTGCCCTCGGGGCCTCCTGCCGGTGGGACATGCCCGGAACACCTCCCGTGGAAGGGGTCCAGGACGCATCCTTATCAGATGCCCGAACCACATCAACTGGCTCCTCTCAATGCGGAGGAGCAGTGTATCTACACAGAGTCCCTCCCAGATGACTGAGCTTCTCACCTTATCTCTAAGGGAAAACCCAGACACCCTGCAGAGGAAACTCATTTCGGCCACTTGTATCCGGGATCGTGTTCTTACGGTCATAACCCAAAGTTCATGACCATAGGTGAGGGTAGGAACGTAGATCGACCGGTAGATCGAGAGCTTTGCCTTTCGGCTCAGCTCCCTCTTCAACACGACGGACTGGTACAGGGTCCGAATGACGTCAGACGCTGCACCCACCAGTCTGTTGATCTCTGTTCTACCCTCACTCGTGAACTTGAACTCCTCCACTTGGGGCAAGATCTCATCCCCAACCCGGAGGGAGCATGCCACTCTTTTCCGACTGAGCACCATGGTCTCAACAGCTTTAAGGGGTTAAAAGCCAATTTGCTTGGCAAGCCGATACCTGCCAGCTGCTTCCAGAGTCCCACAGGCCAGGAAGGCCCGATAAGACTTGACGGCATCCCTCACTGCCGGTGACCACCAACGGGTCCGAGGGTTGCCGCTGCGGTAGTCACCGACTGCCTTACGGCCACAGCTCCGATCAGCCGCTTCGACAATGGAGGCGCGGAACATGGTCCACTCGGACTCAATGTCCCCCGTCTCCCTCGGGACATGGGCAAAGTTCCACCGGAGGTGTGAATTGAAACTTCTTCTGACAGGAGATTCTGCTAGCCGTTCTCAACAGACCCTCACAACACGCTTGGGTCTGCTGGGTCGGACCGGCATCTTCCCCCACCATCGGAGCCAGTAATCAGTTGACAGCTCCGCCCCTCTCTTCACCCGAGTGTCCAGAACATGCGGCTGCAGGTCCAACGAAACGACGACAAAGTCGATCATCGAACTACGGCCTAGGGTATCCTGGTACGAAATGCACATATGGACAGCCTTATGTCTGAACATGGTGTTTGTTATGGACAAACCATGACGGGCACAGGTGTCCAATAACGAAACACCACTCGGGATCAGGTCAGGGGGGCCGTTCTTCCCAATCACGCCCATCCATGTCTCACTGTCATTGCCCACGTGGGCGTTGAAGTCTCCCAGCAGTACGAGGGAGTCCCCAGGGGGCGCGCTCTCAAGCACACCTTCTAAGGACTCCAAGAATGGTGGGTACTCTGAACTGCTATTTTGTGCATAAGCACAAACAACAGTCAGGACCAGTCCCCCACCCGAAGGCGGTGGGAGGCTACCTTCTTGTCTACTGGGGTGAACCCCAACGTACATGCGCTGAGCTGTGGAGCAACTAATATGCCCACACCGGCTCTGCGCCTCTCACCACGGGCAACTCCAGAGTGCAAGAGAGTCCAACCCCTCTCGAGAGGATTGATACCAGAGCCCAAGCCGTGCGTGGAGGTGAGTCAGACTATATCTAGTCAGAATTTCTTAACCCCACACACCAACTCTGGCTCCTTCCCTGCCAGAGGGGTAACATTCCATGTCAAGACAAGACAAGACATTTTTATTTGTATAGCCCTTAATCACAAAGAGTCTCCCAAAAGACAGTTTCTGTAGCCGGGGATCGTCGCGCCAAGGACCCCTCCCTTGGCCGCTACCCAGCTCTCTGCGCACCCGACCCATTTGGCCCCTCCTACAGGTGGTGAGCCCATGGAAAGAGGGTCCCACGTCGACCCTTAGGGCTGTGCCCGGCCGGACTCCTTGGGGAAAGGTCCGGCCACCAGGTGCTCGCCAGCGGAACCCACCTCCGGGCCTGGCTCCAGAAGGAGGCCCCGGTAACCCGCGTCCGGGCGAGGAAAATTGAGGACCAAAATTTTTTCTCGTCATAAGGGGTCTTCTGATCTGCGTTTTGTCTGGTCACTCACCTAGAACCTGTTTGCCATGGGTGACCCTACCAGGGGATTAAGGCCCCCGTTAACATAGCTCCTAGGATCCATGGGACACACAAACTCCTCCACCACGATAAAGTAGCAGATCAAGGAGGAGTGTACTGTGATTACAGATTGATTAATTGCTTCACGGGCACACGTCAGCTGTGGAAGACATTAGGCCTCATTTGGGCAGACACCCACGCAGCCATCAACACACTGCTCACAACACCACCAGTAAACATGCACGGCTGTGTTCCTCCTGCTTCGTGAGCTGTACAAAAGTTGGTAAAAGTACAAATTCTTACTATTCTTCCTCGGGGCATGCCGGTCTATTAATGATCCCAAGAGCTAAGAAGAAATCTGCAGGTTCAAGAGCATCTGCCACTTTCGGGCCCTGGTTCTTTGGAATGCTCTGCTGTCTGAGATTCAATCTGCAAACTCAATGCAAATGTTTAAATCTTGGCTTAAAACACACATATATTCAATGGCTTATTAATGATGTTGACTTTAAGAAGCTGTCAACCACATTCTGTTATTACCTATATTTTATGTTGTAGTTTGTGTACTGCCCTCATGTAGGTTTAATTCAGGGCTATAAACATGACTTGACTTCTAATTTAAAAAGAAAATGGTCAGTTGGGCTCATTGTTATGATACTTCTTGGGGGAACTACAACATACTGTAGTGCTAAAAACAACGCAAAAATCAACAAACACACACACACATACACACACACACACTTGCACTATATCAATGCATACCCTCAATCACAAGCATATGCAAATAATGCACATGAGCAACACACGTTACAATCTCACTGAGTGCGCACACTCACATCATTCATTTCCTTTCTATTCAGTTCAGGCACGTATTGTGTGACTGTAACACACTGCACACACACGTGCACACTCTTGCACACGCTATTTGTGGGGCCTGCTCCCAGTTCTCCTGCACATATACACGCAGACACACACTCCTCCCCCTATCTCACATAGGCATACATACACAATAACACACACGTACACGTTCCCTCCTACGCGTACAAACACACACTCCCTGCAATGCACTTGTACACACCCGCAAAACACGCACACACAAGCCCTCTCTCACTTTTTTCTTTACCAGCTTTTTCTCTCTCTCTCTCACACACACACACACACACACACACACACACACAAAACCTTCCCCCGCTCATACACACACCCGCCCTCTCTCACTTTTTTCTTTACCAGCTCATTCTCTTTAGCTCTCTCTCTCATACACACACACGCGCACACACACACAAACATACACTTGCAAATATTCACAACCGTACACACACACACATCCTTCCCCCACTCACACACACACACACGACCCGCCCTCTCCCACTTTTTTTCTTTACCAGCTCATTCTCTTTGCTCTCTCTCACACATGCTCACACAAACACGCAAATGCAATTATTCACAACCATATAGACACACACACACATACACGTACACACACATCCTCTCTCACTTTTTTCTTTACCTGCTGTTTTGCTCTCCCACACACACCTACACGTATTCATAACCATACAACTACACAAACACACACACTGAGAGTATCCTACTCGCTTTCTCTCATCCCTCTGTTTGTGTCTTTCACACATGCACACACAAATTCCCGCGTAGACAAACACACGTGCGCACACCCATACTTTCCTACCCTTGCTCTCCCTTTTTATCTAGCTGACACACATGTACAGAAGCACACACACACACACACACACACATACACACACAAACGAATCCACAAGTACTTTCCCCTCTTCTACAAGGCATTCTGATTGCCACTTTTTTTCTAATACACACACACACACACACAACTGGAGCTACATGTTAACACACAGTCACACAAAAACTAACACGCAAATACAGGACTGTCTCAGAAAATTAGAATATTGTGATAAAGTTCTTTATTTTCTGTAATGCAATTAAAAAAACAAAAATGTCATACATTCTGGATTCATTACACATCAACTGAACTATTTCAAGCCTTTTATTATTTTAATATTGCTGAATTTGGCTAACAGCTTAAGAAAACTCAAAAATCCTATCTCAAAATATTAGAATATCATGAAAAAGTATACAAGTAGGCTATTCAACTAATCACCTGAATCATCTAATTAACTCGAAACACCTTGCGAGGGTTTCCTGAGCCTTAAAAACACTCAGCTTGGTTCAGTAAACTAAATCACAAGTATGGGGAAGACTGCTGATCTGACTGCTGTCCAGAGGACCATCATTGATACCCTCCTGATGGAGGGTAAGACACAAAAAGAAATTTCTCAAAGAGCAGGCTGTTCACAGAGTGCAGTTTCAAAGCATATCCACAAAAAGTCTGTTGGAAGGGAAAAATGTGGCCGGAAACGCTGCACAACCAAGAGAGATGACCGCAGCCTTAACAAAATTGTGAAGAAGAGCCGCTTCCAGAATTTGGGGGAGCTTCAAAGACAGTGGGCTGAAGCTGGAGTCCAGGTATCAAAAGCCACAGTTCACAGACGTGTCCGGGAAATGGGCTACAATAGCCGTATTCCCATGGTCAAGCCACTTCTGAACTCAAGACAACGGAAGAAGCGTCTGACTTGGGCTATGGAGAAGAAGCACTGGACAGTTGCAGAGTGGTCCAAAGTCCTCTTTTCAGACGAAAGCAAGTTTTGCATTTCATTTGGAAGTCAAGGCGCCAGAGTCTGGAGAAAGGCTGGAGAGGAGCAAAATCCAAGTTGCTTGAAATCCAGTGTGAAGTTCCCACAGTCAGCAATGGTTTGGGGAGCCATGTCAGCTGCTGGTGTTGGTCCACTGTGTTTCATCAACCCCAGAGTAAATGCAACTGTGTACTAAGAGATTTTAGAGCACTACATGCTTCCATCTGCTGAAAAGCTCTATGGAGATGAGGATTTCATTTTCCAGCATGATCTGGCACCTGCCCACAGTGCCAAAACCACCAGTAACTGGTGCACTGACCATGGCATCACTGTCCTTGATTGGCCTGCTAATTCCCCTGACCTGAACCCCATCGAGAATTTGTGGGGTATAATTAAGAAGAAGATGAAAGACACCAGACCTACAAATGCAAATGAGCTGAAGGCCGCTATCGAAGCATCCTGGGCATCAATAACACCTCAGCAATGCCACAGGCTGATTGCCTCCATGCCACGCCGGATTGATGCAGTAATCCGTGCAAAAGGATTCCCAACCAAGTACTGAGTGCATCAATGGACATTTTCAAATGTTTGATTTAGTTTTGCTGTTATAAAATTATTTTTTTACTTGGTCTGAGGAAGTATTCTAATATTTTGAGATAGGATTTTTGAGTTTTTTTCAGCTGTAAGCCAAAATCAGCAATATTCAAATAATAAAAGGCTTGAAATAGTTCAGTTGATGTGTAATGAATCCAGAATGTATGACATTTTTGTTTTTTTAATTGCATTACAGAAAATAAAGAACTTTATCACAATATTCTAATTTTCAGAGACAGTCCTGTATATGCACAGACACACGCGCTTGTGTTGGTGAGGAAATCCAAGTATGGCATCATTTTCACCTCCACCTAGGCCTAGGCGTTATGACAAAAATTGTATCAGTGTGTGTGTGTGTGTGTGTGTGTGTGAATGAGTGTGAAGCACATTGCAAAGCACTTTGTGAGGTCTTCAGTGACTTGAAAAGCGCTATATAAAATGCAGACCGCAAGTTTGAGAGCGTTTTCCATTTGGGCCCCGGTGTTGTGAATGGTCTCCCCCCTGAGATTTGATCTGCAACCTCAGTAAAACTATTTAAATCCAGGCTTAAAACACATTTCTATTCTATAGCTTATGAATGACCTATATTTAATGTTGACAATATCTGTGTGTTATTTGTTATTGCAACATCCATTGCCGCCTGGTCATCCTGGAAGGGGGATTACCTCATGTGCAGTCCCTTCTCAAGGTTCCTTCATTTTCCTTGCCCTCATGGAGGTTTTAGATCAGGGGATGGTGTAACAATAGTATATGGTTTGCAATAATCTGTGGTCTGTGCAGCCTTTTGAGGCTTCTTGTGATTAAGAGCTACACAAATAAAATTTGAAACTTCTTGCGATTAAGGGCTATACAAATAAACACGACTTGACTAGACCATTTCTATATACCTTTTTTTCTTTCACATTTTAAGTCTAATATTTGCCTGGGAGTGAATGTTGACACGATGCGAAGCTGTTTTAACCAATCTTTAAAGTTCACTTGAAAACTTAAGGCCGCAATTATGACTTTAAGCCAGGAGATAGCAGCAGAGTAACACATGTTTTGCCTTTATTTCTTAGACACGCTCGAAAAAACTTTTTCATCTGTTTGGGGGGTTGTTCCATCTCGAACAGGCCCGATAGAGGGAAATAAAAGCAGATAGGCGCAATGGAAAATAAAGCATAAGGGCTCTTTGCACTCAGTTGGGCTCATCATTATAGAGAAAAAAAAATCTTTCAATTTTTTTAAACACCTCAAACTATGCACCCCACTCTTAACCCCGGCTAGTCGTTGGATTGTTTGTTGATAAGCAAATACGTGTCTGTACGATGTCACGGTTCAATAAAATTTGTCATGCCACATTTCATTGGAAAGATTAAATTCTTGGGATTCAAGATAGCATGACTATTTCAAAATGTCTGAACAAAGATACCAAAGAACTATAAAGCTACTGTAGCTCACCAATTATCCCCCCTCGCAGTAATCAAATAAGTTGAATGTACGCAAACATTAAGTCGTTACATCCAGGACTGTCCAGTGAATCCAAATGTGTGAAAAAAATCCTCCAAAACACACGATGATGCCGACAGATTTAAAATCTGCCTAAAACATTTCTGCGCCGCGGGCCATTGCTTGCTAAAATCCGTTTGTTTTGCTCCAAAACCCTCCTTTTGTCAGGGCGGACCAGAACAGAGCAGGAGACCCCAGAGCGTTCGTTACAAGTCTTTTATTTGGGGAAGCGTACAGTGTTAGCGAAGACGCGATGACCGTCGAACGTCAGCAGCAACGCCGTGAAGACAACTTCGGGACACGTAGCCAATCGTAGCGTGGGACGGAAGCAGGTCGAGTTTACCGGGACTGGAGAGAAGATCGTAGCGTGGAACGGAAGCAGGTCGGATCGGAGGCAGGCAGAATCAGGTAAACAAGTCAAAAAGACACAGGAAAATCAGGCGAGTCAAACGGGGTAAAAAGTAATCCTCCGACGAAGAGGTCTCCGCGTAGCGTGCTTAAAAAGGGAACATAAACCAATCAGAAAGCGCATTCCAGCGCGCCAGATGATTACCCCAGGTGGCTCCACTTGGGTAATCATGACAGAACCCCCCCCTCAAGGGACGGCTCCAGAAGTCCTCCAGGAAAAAATAAATAAACCCAAGACACGTCACAGGGAAACACAGGTAAATCAGGAGAGTCAACTCAGGACAGGCAGAATCAGACAGGACAGGCAGAATCAGAACCGGCAAGACAGGAGAGTCGACTCAGAACCGGCAAACAGGACAGGCAGAATCAGAACCGGCAAGACAGGAGAGTCGACTCAGAACCGGCAAGACAGGAGAGTCGACTCAGAACCGGCAAACAGGACAGGCAGAATCAGGAGAGTCGGAATCAGGACTGGCAGGCAGCGGAGTCGGTCTGGCAGGCAGTGGAGTCGGAGTGGCAGACCGGAGAGTCGAAGTCGGACTGGCAGGCAGCGGAGTCGAAGTCGGACTGGCAGGCAGCGGAGTCGGAGTCGGACTGGCAGGCCGCGGAGAGTCGAACAGGCAGGCCGCGGAGAGTCGAACAGGCAGGCATGGGAGTCATTGCGCAGTCATAAGGCCGAAGGTGCCTTAGCCAATTTCGCCATGTCGGAAATGACTTGCCGAACTGCACATTCTAAAGGGGAATTGGGCTGCTGGTTCTGGCTTTCACAGTCGTCAGGGGGCAGATGTACTAACGCGAGGTCCATTCTGGTCGGAGGATTCTGTCAGGGCGGACCAGAACAGAGCAGGAGACCCCAGAGCGTTCGTTACAAGTCTTTTATTTGGGGAAGCGTACAGGGTTAGCGGGAGACGCGATGACCGTCGAACGTCAGCAGCAACGCCGTGAAGACAACTTCGGGACACGTAGCCAATCGTAGCGTGGGACGGAAGCAGGTCGAGTTTACCGTGACTGGAGAGAAGATCGTAGCGTGGAACGGAAGCAGGTCGGATCGGAGGCAGGCAGAATCAGGTAAACAAGTCAAAAAGACACAGGAATTTAAATGATCGACTTTTATCAAACGTTTTTATTTATCGTGGCAAAAATAATATGACAATAGTTATCGTTATCATTTCATCACCTTATTCCAACCTCAACTCAAGACGATATCCTTTTGGCCATTATGTTGATCCCTACACAAATATTTCTACGAATAGTGGAGAAACTCTGCCGTCTTTTCTGACAAACCTGCATTTCACCGAAGCTATTGTAAGAGTCCCGAAACAAAATCTATTTCAACATGTTCAAAAGGAATAAAAAAAAAATAAAAAATAAAACAATTATTTGTCATGAAAGTCTTGTCCAGGATAAGTGTTGGATGATAATTAGCCTTGGCCTTGGGAGCAAAACAGAAAGGTTAAGCTAATTTGTTGAGTTTCAACATAGGCCAGACGACAGCAGCTATCTTGCTATCTTGAAAAACTCTTATCCTAAAGGTGCCACCGCTCTTTTTTGTTGAAAATACATTCAGGCCATGTTGGCTCTACTGTAGCTGCTTCTATAACACTTTGAGCCATGATGCAATACATTTTGGGACATTTCAAATCAAATTCATTCTTGTATGTAAAGCACTAGATAAATTGCCTGAAAATTGCTGTATGAGAAACGTGTACAATAAGACAATAAAATACCCTCCTTTACCCACGTCCAACAAACCGAAACATGTAATACACAGACACACACAATGGTTAAAATACAGTCAAAAACAAAATAAACAGTAATAGGAATGAAGTATGAATATGATAGGCAGTACGGCGGCACAGTGATTAGCGCATGTGCGGCACAGTTCTGAGGTCATGAGATCGAACCTTCCTGTGTGAAGTTTGCATGTTCCCCATGCTTGCGTGGGTTTCCTCCGGGCACTCCAGTTTCCTCCCACATTCCAAAAACATGCATGTCAGGTTAATTGGCCAGTCCAAATTGTGAATGAACAGGTGAGTTGTCTGTCTCTGTGTGCCCTGCGACTGGCTGGCAACCAGGTCAGGGTGTCCCCTGCCCGGAGATAGCTGGGATGGGCTCCAGCACACCCGCGACCCTACTGAGGATAAGCAGTGCAGATAATGGATGGATGAAGGATTATGATAAAGCACAGACTAACCATGTGAGGAAAGGGAACTGAGGGAGGGTTATCCACACTAATAGGGATGGCAGCAGATGGCCTCAGGATTTCAGCAAATTGAACCGTTGATTCTCCAAGTTTAATGTCGAAGTGTCCTTTGGCAAGACACTCAACCCCCAAAACCCCTGATAGGCACCTTCTATGGCTGCCAATCAGAAGCCTGCATCAAATAAGTTTGTGCGTCCAGGCTCTCGCGAGCGTTATAAGTTCGTGCATTTGCATATCATTTACCAAAGTAGACGCACAGAGAACACAAGAAAAATGTATAAGTGGTTAGGAATCAAGCCAAAATCTCAGCCCCAGAACAAATATTCAAAAGAAGCTAACAAAATTTATGACGCTACAAAACGTAAACGTACATTAAAAGCATTGTGGAAAGAGGAGCTCACGTGGCTTGTAGCAGACGACGCAACGCAAACATTACATGAATGAGGATGAGTAAATAGAGGTACATACTGAAGGCAGTTGGAAAACAGCGATGTCATATACATATGCAATTAATGTTATAAGTAGATTTATAATACAGTGGGACCTCGCTACTTCGCGCTTCGACGTTCGCGGATTCATAGCTTCGCGGGCCTAAAAAAAAATAATAAAACAAAATAATTAAAAAAAAAAAAAAAAAAAATTCAGCATTTTTGAAGGGGCTTCGCTACTTCGTGGTTCCATGTTCGCAGGTTCAGAGATTCGCAGGTCTAAAAAAAAATAATAATATAGAATAATAAAAAAAAAAATTATATATATATATATATATATATATATATATATATATATATATAATTTTTTTTAAGCATTTTTGAAGGGGCGTCGCTACTTCGTGGTTCCACGTTCAGAGCTTCGCAGGTCTAAAAAAATACTAATAGAATAAAATAATTTAAAAAAAAAATAAAGTTTCAGACGCTGCAGTACACTAATGAGATGTAAGGCATCCGTGAACATATCTGGCTGATATTGTACACAAAATCTACCAAAAATCGTCGATTTGGAGAACTGATTAAAAAATATGTAGTTACGCCCCCCCAAAAAAATGTCTTATGTATAAAATGATCCCAAAGTGTGCCATGTTGTAAAAACAACCCCAAAATATTTTGTAATAAAAATTGCAGTCTTTTGGAACAAAACAATCCAGATATCAGAAATTGATCCAAGTCATGAATTTGTCGATTTATGACCCAAGTGTTCTTAGAGCGTATTTTTGACTTTGGCAATTCTTTCTTTAAAAAAGGTGAAAAACTTAGTCATAACACAGAAAAATATATATAAGTAAAAATAATAAAATTAAAAAAAAATATATATATATATATCATACAATAATAAAATATTTTCCCACTGGAACATGCTTTTTTTTAATAAAATTAGGTATTATTAATTTTACTGTGTTTTTTTTCTGACAAAAATAAGAAAAGTACAGTAAAATTCTGACTACAGAGCACACCTGATTATAAGCCACACTCAGTACATTGTTAAAGGAAACATTTTGTACATACATAGGTCTCACCTGACTATATGCCGCATGTACCCACAGTAAAACATGAGCTATTTCTAAAGAAAGACAGTACACAGAAATACTTTTAATAATATATGGTACCTTAAGCCCTTAACGTTCCGTCGGCACGCTGATGGGCCGCCACACTTTTGCTGAACGAATATGTGTCTGTACGATGTCACTAGTCACTGAACTACATCATACCACATATCATTGGAAAGCTTAAACTCTTGGAATTCAAGATATGGTCACCATTTAAAAATATACTCATCAGAGAACCTTATGATTAGTCTAAAATGAGATACGCGAAAACTATAAAGCCGGCGTAACTCACCAGTATGTCCCCTGGGCAGTCTTCAACTTGTTTGAATATCCGTGAAAATAGCTTTGTTACATCAAGGACAATCAACAAAATCCAAAACCCAAAATATTTATTCCAAAACACACGATAATGCAGACAGATGAATAGAAATCTGCCTAAAACACTTCTGCTTTGCTGGACGTTGCTTCTTGTAATCTGTTTGTTTCGCCACATTATTTCCATTTATAAATGAACACTCATAAAATTATTCCCAATATGGTAATTGGCGCTCCCCTTTCGATTGATGAGATTTGTGCATGCTAGTTTAATTTATGCACAAAGCACAAAGTTTCATTAAACTTGCGTCTTCCTTGACACATATTACACGTGTTTCACCCCTACCTTTACTTCTCGGTGCCCCGGACAGCCGTTAGAAAAAATGCATAAACTAGCCACATCATAAGCGTTTTTTACTTACCTGAATATTTTTTGCTATTTATATAGTAGAAGACTAGATAGATAGAGAGATAGATAGATATAGATAGATAGGTTATTCATCCCTGTAGGGAAATTCACACTTCCAGGAGTATCGTTGTGTTGAAAAAATAAATAAAAAAATAAAGATATAGAATGCAAAATTACCCAACATAACGTGTTACTATAGAGTATTTAAATAGTGCTACATAAAATACACACCGTAATGAAAATAGGGTAATATGCAAATGTAGGGGTGGGGTTTAATGTGTGCCTCATGGCATGGAGAAGAAATGATTTCCTCAGTTTGGCCGTGGTACAAGACAGCAGTCTGTCGCTGAAGCTCCTCTTCTGTTTGGAGATGATGCTGTGAAGTGGATGTAATTAATTGTCCATGATTGACCGCAGCTTGATCAGTGCCTGTCTCTCAGCTACAGTTGTCTGGTTGTCCAGCTCTGTGCCCACAACAGAGCCCGCCTTCCTCACCAGTTTATTAAGACGAGAGGCATCCTTCTTCTTAGCGCTGCCTCCACAACACACTGCCGCATAGAAGAGGGCGCTTGCCACAACAGTCTCATAGAACATTTGCAGGAGCTTTTTGCAGATGTTGAAGGACGCCAGCCTTCTGAGGAAGTAGTCGGCTTTTCCTTTCCTGCACAAAGCAGTTTATTGTCCAGCTGCACACCCAGGTATTTGTAGGTCTGGACAAACTCTACACATTTCCTTTGATAGTTCCGGGTTCCGGGTGAGGTCTAGTCCTCCTGAAGTCCACCACCATCTCCCTGGTCTTGGTGGTGTTCAGGTGCAGGTGGTTAGCGTCGCTCCATTGGACAAAGTCCTGGATCAATTTCCTGTACTCCTCTTCCTGCCCACTTCCCAATACATCCCACGATAGCAGTGTCATTAGCAAACTTCTGCATGTGACAGGACTCAGAGTTGTACTGAAAGTCCGATGTATACAGGGTGAATAGGACCGGAGAAAGCACGGTCCCCTGCGGCGCTCCTGTGCTGCTGACCACAGTGTCAGATGTACAGCCCCCCTGTTTCACATACTGGGGTCTGACTGTCAGGTAGTCCGTAATCCATGCTACAAGGTGTGAGCTTACTCCCATCTCTGTCAGTTTACCACTAAGTAGCAGACGCTGTATGGTGTTGAAGGCACTGGAGAAGTCCATAAAACTAATCCTCACACCTCCTCTGCCCCTGTCCAGGTGAGAGAGGGATCGTTATAGCATGTATACTATAGCATCCTCCACTCCCACCTTCTCCCGGTAGGCAAACTGCAGAGGGTCGATGGCATGGCGGACCTGTGGCCTCAGGTGGTGTAGCAGCAACCGCTCCACGGTCTTCATCACATGTGACGTCACGGCGACCGGCCTGAAGTCGTTGTGGGGGACCCTCCCCTGTTCCAGGCTCAGGTTGAAGATGCGCTGTAGAGGGTCTCCCAGCTCCAACGCACAGGCCTTCAGCAGTCGGGGGAATACTCCATCTTGACCAGCTGCCTTGTTAGGTCGCAGCCTCCTCAGCTCTCCACACACACACAGACTACCGTAAATTCCAGACTATAAGCCGCTACTTTTTTCCCCAAACGTTCAACCCTGTGGCTTATTCAGTGATGCGGCCAATTTATGTAATTTTTCTAACAGCCGCCAGCGGAGCTCAAGTACAAAAGGTAAGATTTAGACCGGTGGAATACATGCGCCGAGGAAGACTGCAACTTCTTAGCTTGTGCACAAATTAAATTAGCGTAGACATATCCTCATCATGCAAATTGCAAAAAGAAAGGCACATGACGCAGCTTTCAAGCTAAACGCAATCGAGCAGTCCGATAAAGAAGGAAACAGTGCTACTGCACGTAAACTTTACTTTGCGAGCGTGTTGCTAGCGTGTTTTTGAATAAGGGAGCGTGGGACGACGTCTATATGACAAAATCTCTTTCCCATACTGAAGGAAGACGGCTTTGATGATGTCAGTTATAAGGAGGAAGATGAGGACGGTTTACCGTGATTTCTACATGTACGGTATGTTTTTTTTAACAGACCCGTTTACTGTGTTTTGAGCGTGTTGTTAGTAGCGTTTTGCTACCCTTCACAGGCACGGTTTGGGATGAAAGTTATCATATTATTAAAGCTTTGAAAACTCTCTCGGTGTACTGTCTTTCTTTGTAAATATGTGTAACCATGTATAATATGTATTTGTAACTGTATATTTTTGTAATGTATTTATTTTAGAGATTTATTCTGATGTTTTCCAAGGGCGAATCAAAAAGAAGGGGTGAAAACAACGGGGGCTGACGGGAAGTGGAGTAAAGGTGAGACGTGTTTGTGGACGCAGCGGACAACAGTGGATATACATTTTTCCCACCCTTACCTTTGGAAATATACATTTTTTTCCCTTGGATTATTTTCAACGGGACCTGGACTCTGCAGGTCTGCATCAAACCTTAAGTACAGGTATCATTTTCCGTTCATTTTGCCGGCTGTGATTTTTGGACTGTGTACTTTATATTCAGTTGGGTTTTTCAGGGCCAATATCAACAGCGTCTGCTTCACGGCCAGAAATTTCTGACCACTCCATGCATCGGCCCGGTATTGCAGTACCTCCGGGAACGGTGCATTCGCAATGATCGCAGCAAGGCTTTAGGGCCCGGACCTTAGCTTGGCCTCTTGGCTGAGAGTAAGTGTCCCGGCTCCTAGGCTTTGTAGCGTATTATGAACTGACCGATAACGGATAATGGATAATGAATAACGAAGATAGAACAATAACCCTTAAAAACCCCAAACCCCACAATCGCGGGACTCAATCGGGTTTGGGTTAATTTTGTGATTGTGTTACTGTATTTTCCGCACTATAAGGCGCACCGGGTTATAGGGCGCACCCCGAAAAAATAGTTTTTGGTCCTATTTTTGACATACATAAGACGCACCGGATTATAAGGCGTACAATGGAAACGTCGACAAAACAGTCAGATAGTTCAGTCCAATTTATTACCCCCTTAACATTCCGAAAGCTTGCAAAGACGCAAATACGTGTCGAGAACACGTGCGGATGCGGTGTCCGTACGATGTCACTCAAATGCATCGTTCCATCATTCGGAAGGTTAAAGTCTTGGGATTCAAGAAATGCCAACCATTCCTTAGTATCTAATTTCTTTTTCGCTCGCAACTTTACTGTGCATATGACAATAAACACTTGGAATTGAGTTTAATTTAAAAATAGACACTACATTCCATCCATTATCTGCACCGCTTATCACAGAAACATCGAGTTCAGTCTGAAACAAGATACAGGGACAATATAAAACCCAGGGTAGCTCACCAAAGTCGTTGTGTTCATAATAATGTGCAGCCAATGTCCTCTTAGGGCCCGGTCACACAGCCGTTTGCGTCTGTATCGAGGCTGAATCACGGCCAGAAATTTCTGTCTGTGAAGCAGACGCTGTTGGACGCTTTGAGATCGCCATACAGACGAGATACGGCAGTGCTTTACACGCGGTCGGAAATTCACACGCGGTTGGCAGCGCGAAAAAGTTTTGCACTGCTCAAAACTTTAGGGCCCGGTCACACAGCCTTTCACGGGCGTATCGAGGCTGAATCACGGCCAGAAATTTCTGCCCATGAAGCAGACGCTGTTGGACGCTTTGAGATCGCCATACAGACGAGATACAGCAGTGCTTTACACGCGGTCGGAAATTCACACGCGATTGGCCGCGCGAAAAAGTTTTGCGCTGCTCAAAACTTTAGACCACGTTTTAACCGCGGGCGGCACACGTGGTACACACGAGGTAATGACGCGGAAATGACGCGGAACGACGTGCTATGGCGTGGTTACACGTGGGTAGGACGCGAAATTTCAACGGGTAATCGTGGGTGGAGCACGGTCATCGCATGTTCTGCGCCTGTATCGCGGTGTTATTACGTGAAATTAGCGTGTGACGGTCAAACGCCTTTCTCCGCATATATACAGCGCGATTTGCCGAGCACACGTCAGTTGTGCTCGAGACTTCAAGGGGTGTACATGGATCCCCGTCACATTAGTGACCTCGTCTTAATCCATTTTTATTTCTTGACATTTATTTTCATTTCATAACAAGATAATAAAATCAAAATGACAAACTATTACAATAATAACATATTGGCTTCTTCTGTGCCATAGCTTGAAATCTTGATCTTCACGGGACTGTGTCTTGAGCGGTTATGATTTCTACAGCCCGGTGTTATGCCAAGAAATGCATCCCTGCCGAGATTTGCATCCCCTCGCTACTACAACCACTTTTACCTCGTTTTATCTCACTTTTATATCACTTTTAGGGAATGTAATGGCGAACATATAACCAAATCCACTTCGTCTTGCATTTGTTGGGAATGTAATACAACTTAAACCATTCTGTCTTTGTTTTTGTTGTGAATGTAATCGGTGGTGCACACGTATATAAATCACTTTTGAGAACTGTTATGCACTCTACCGTAAAGCTTATTATGCAGAAATAAGCTTTATGGTAGAGTGCATAACAGTTTCAATACGAGCGATTTGAATTGAAAAAGGAAAAATAAACATGTTACCTGCTCAAATGTGATTTGTATACGGCGTGCATTACCGTTCGATTACATTCACAACAAATACAAAGACGGAATGGTTTAAGCTGTATTACATTCCCAACAAATGCAAGACGAAGTGGTTTTGGTTATATGTTCGCCATTAAATTCCCTAAAAGTGATATACAAGTGAGATAAAACGTGGTAAAAGTGGCGGGTTATCGAGTGGCGGGAATTTTGTGTTGCTCACGTCGTCGCGTCTACGAGATTGTTTCAGATTCCTATTATAGCAGAATTCTGGATTGAGACTTTTTATCTTGAACAGTTGAAAAGTTTCGGGTAAGTATCTCGGACGATTGGCGCAAGGTAAGTGCCGCGCACAATTGTTTTACAGTCGGAAGCTGCTGCCGATCGTTGTTGAAGGGCATCCCCTCCCACGGCTGCTAAGACGCTCTTTGGCATCCGACGTTTACAAGTGATTATGGGTTGCTGTAAAGGTTGCTCCCGTGTCCGTAGGCAAGTAGCCCTTCTAGAGGGACGTGTCCGTGAGCTAGAGCAGTTTAAACAGAAAATGTTAGGTGCCTCGGACACCACTGCTAGCGTGGGTTGTAGCGAACCTACTCCAATACTTCCGGGGTGAGAGGACGCTGGCGTGTATGTCGCCGCTTCTCACTCCAAAACTTTTCCAAAACTTTTTCGAAGCTCAGATACTTTTTCTGATCTTTCTTTTGCCCTTCTGTTTTGGACTGTGGGTACTTTGGTTGATGTAACCTGAACCAACGTTTCACCTAATCAATCAAACCCTCGTAACTTAGCCCACGGGCTAACGCCGGTAGCTTAAACATACCAGCTGTCACTGCACCGGCCTCTCTCCCTCGTCATGGCGTGCCAAAACCTCGCCGCTTTTGGATTATTTCTGATACTCCTGACGTTCTGCCATCATCTAGCGACAGGATTGCTCCACTATTCTGTCGCGGATCTTCTCCGGATCCGGTGGATTGCACTGGGGCCTCCGCCACCGGAGCTGCTCCACCATCCTGACATCGCTCGCCTGCCTCAACGCCGCTACATTCACCGCGGATCGCGCAGACACGTCGAGTATAAAAACCCTGGCTCAATCACCTCGACCTGGTCCACATCTCGACGCCCTCCCATAAACTGCGGCCGTAGGGCTAACTGCCATACATTAGCCCGCCTAGCTAGGTCAGCTAACAGCACTGCCGCCGTCAAACAAGACACCTCCGCCGTCAACTTTGGAATACTGAACGTCCGCTCACTCAGGAACAAGGGCCACCTCATCCAAGACGTCCTCGCCGAACGAAAACTCGACTTCCTCATTTTAACAGAAACCTGGCAACAAACAAACGACTTCGCTGCTCTGAATGACTCCACTCCTCCCGGCTTTGTTTACATCTGCCGTCCCCGTGGCAACGGCCGTGGAGGAGGTCTCGCGGTAATTCACCGCGAGAAGTGGAAAGTCTTGCCTGTCTCCGTCACTGCATCGACTTCCTTTGAATGCCTGGTGTTTAAGCTCCCCGGACCCACGCCAACCATTATTGCTACAATTTATCGCCCCCCAAAGCCACATAGTGACTTTATCAATGAATTCTCCAGCTTAATTACACATTTATCCACTCTCTCGCCAAATTTAATATTATTGGGAGATTTCAATATTCACATGGACAACCCCAACCTGCCACTCACCAGAGACTTCACATCCTGCCTGGAGAGCCTCGGGATACACAGCCTTATTGACTTCCCCACCCACATTAAAGGCCACACATTGGACTTGGTCTGCTGCTCTGGCCTCTCTACTTCCAAGCCCACTGCCGACGTTTTTCCTGAATCTGATCATGTCTTCCTCACTTTTAACACCGTACTCTGTCTCTCTACTGTCAAAACCTCCCGTCTCATTTCTTTTCGTAATACCAAAAATATCAACATTGACACCCTCTGCTCCATTATTGACCGTTCCCCACCCCCAGAAGCTCTCTCAAGCCCGGATGACCTCACCACTCACTACAATGCCTGCCTCACAAATATTCTAAATTCTCTTGCCCCCCTGAAAACCAGGACTGCCTCATTCTCCACATCTGCCCCCTGGTTTACACCCGCTCTTCGGTCAATGAAATCAAAGAACCGCCAACTTGAGCGACTCTATAAGAAAACCGGCCTCACCATCCATAAGGACATGTACATTACCCATACTGCTAAATACAAGGACCAAATTGCACAAACCAAATCCAGCTACTACTCCGGCCTCATCCTTTCCAACGAAGGAAATTCAAGAACTCTCTTCTCTGTCATGAACAAAATCCTCCAGCCACCAAATTCTCTCCCCCTCCACCTGTACTCCACAGCAACCTGCAACTCCATAATGGAGTACTTCAATCAAAAAATCCTTAAGATTCATCACCAACTCCATTAAAACCTGTCTGCTCCCTCCCCATCTGAATTTCCTTCTCCTTGTCACTTCTTCTCCAATTTTGCTCCACCCACGACTGCTGAATTATCCAACCTCATACTCAAATCCAAGCCCACCACTTGCCAGCTCGATCCCCTCCCTTCATCCCTTGTTAAATCCTGCCTCACTTCTGTGCTTCCTCTCATATCTGCCATTATCC
Source organism: Urocampus carinirostris (assembly GCF_059441175.1). NCBI lineage: Eukaryota > Metazoa > Chordata > Actinopteri > Syngnathiformes > Syngnathidae > Urocampus > Urocampus carinirostris. Next base: position 43,981,504 of record NC_142356.1, on the reverse strand, counting down.
ACTCCTCACTCTCTTCTGGTATTGTCCCATCACTTTTCAAAACCGCTGCTGTTACCCCTACGCTGAAAAAACATGGTGCTGACCCCAACAACTTTGACAACCTCCGCCCCATCTCCAACCTTCCATTTATTTCAAAAATCCTTGAAAAAACTGTTGCTGCTCAACTCCACTCGCACCTGTCCCTCCACTCTCTCTATGAGCCTTTTCAGTCTGGTTTCCGCCCCGGCCACAGCACAGAGACTGCCCTAATCCGTATTGTAAATGATCTCTTCATAGCATCTGACTCCGGTTTAGTCTCCATCCTCATCCTCCTAGACTTGAGCGCCGCCTTCGACACAATCTCTCACCCTATCCTCCTCAATAGACTCTCCTCCATTGGTCTCACCCATACTCCCCTCAGTTGGTTCCATTCCTACCTCACTGGCCGCACTCAGTTTGTCCAGCTGAAATCCTTCACCTCAAAGCCCTCCCTAGTCACCACAGGTGTTCCCCAGGGATCTGTCTTAGGTCCTCTTCTCTTCATCGTCTACCTCTTGCCTCTTGGTCATATCCTCCGCAAATTTAATATCCACTTTCACTGCTTTGCTGATGACACCCAACTCTACCTCTCCTGCAAACCAAACTCCATACTCCCACCTCCCTCCCTCACCTCTTGCCTTTAACTTTCTTAAATTAAATGCCAATAAAACATAATTCCTGCTTCTTGGCACCAAATCCACTTTATCCAAAGTAAACAATTTCTCTCTCAACATTGACAGCTCCTTAGTGTCCCCCTCCCCCCAGGTCAAGAGTCTGGGTGTCATCCTGGATAGCATGCTTACCTTCCACTCACATATCAACACCATCACCCGCACTGCTTCCACCTCCGCAATATTACCAGACTCCGCCCTTCCCTCACCCCCCGCACCACTGCTATTCTCGTCCACAGTCTTGTCACATCCCGCCTTGACTACTGCAATGCTCTCCTCTTCGGCCTTCCTCAAAAGTCCCTCCATAAAATTCAGCTGGTTCAAAACGCCTCTGCTCGCATCATCACAAAAACATCTTCCCAGCAGCACATCACCCCCGTTCTCCAACAGCTACACTGGCTTCCTATTCAGCATCGCATCAGCTACAAACTGATCCTATATACATATATGGCCATTCACAACCTGGCTCCTCCTTACCTGTCCGACCTTCTCCAGGTGCACGTCCCCACTCGCTCCCTCAGATCCTCGTCCTCCCTCCGACTGTCAGTGCCCCCTGCCCATCTGAGCACCATGGGAGCCAGAGCCTTCAGTTGCGCTGCTCCCAAGCTTTGGAACAATCTACCTCCGGACCTCCAAAACTGCACACCTCTCTCCACTTTTAAGTCCCGTCTAAAAACACACCTGTTCAGGACTGCCTACAACACATAGCTTCTCCATTTCCTATGTTTTTATGATTTTATGTCTTGTTTTTATTTATTATTTCGCTTACAACTTTTTAAATTGTATTTTTTCCATTGTCTGTACAGTGTCCTTGGGTGGCCTGAAAGGCGCTTTTATATAAAATGCATTATTATTATTATTAGTCCGGTTAGCACTAGCCCTAAACGGCATGCTAATCGGGGTGAGCCAATTCAGACGCATAACAAGTTCAGCCCCCTAGCTAGTCTCACTCCACCCCGGTCTACTGGCTCCCGCACCCTAGTTATAGGTGACTCCATCACCCGTAACATAAAGCTTAGCACCCCAGCCACGGTTATGTGTATTTCTGGGGCCAGAGCACCCGACATTGAGGCTAATTTGAGGGAGCTGACGAGCAAACCTAGACACCAGGACAGGGCTAGCTACACCGATATAGTCATTCACGTCGGCTCTAATGATACTAGAATGAGACAATCTGAGATTACAAAGAAAAATATTGCTATGACCTGTAATCTCGCCAGAAAGATGAGTCGGCATCGAGTAATTGTCTCTGGCCCCTTGCCTGCGAGAGGGAATGATGAGAGGTTTAGCAGACTAGTCTCGCTAAACCGGTGGCTGGCAAGTTTTTGCAATCAGAAGGGATTTAGGTTTGTGGATAACTGGCCTGCTTTCTGGGGCCGACCTGACCTGCTGAGGAGAGACGGCCTTCACCCTAACTGGGAAGGTGCTCTCACTCTTTCTAAAAATATAGATTACTGTTTAAGCCTTCCATGACAGGGTTCACTAGTGCAGGCCAGGTCACAGGTGATTAGTGAACCTGTAACCATGGGTGTGGAGTCTGTAACGCTAGAGCTAACTAGCGCTATGCTAGATTCATGCAATTCACATAGTTTAGAGCGTTCTACTGACTGCACCATACGCCCTGATTTATACTCTTCTATAGCATCTTCTTCTGTGCTTCTTACCTCTGTTTCTCCCTTGTTAGGTGAGGAGGGAGAAGAAATAACATTATTTTCTACCAATAGTCATCCTACTACTCCACCTGTCAACAATATTCCTGTGGTATGGAACTCGGGCCGCATCTGCCGTCATGCAAGGCACAAGACCTGGGACCGGCAGTCTAATCCTGTGGAGGTTACCACTAAGGTTGCCATTAAGGTTCAAAACTCGCGAAAGGTTTCAGCTCAGTCCACAGTGCTGAAGCTTGGCCTTCTGAATATTAGATCACTAGCCTCCAAGGCTTTACTTGTTAATGACCTTATTAATGAACACAATCTTAACCTTATTGAGACCTGGTTAAAACCAAATGAGTTTGTAGTGTTAAATGAGGCTTCTCCCCCTAACTTTGTGAGTTCGCACTTGGCACGACCATGCAAAAAAGGTGGAGGCGTTGCTCTTATATCGGAAGATAAGTTGAAATTTACTCCTAATACCCCTGCTAGTTTTAAAACGTTTGAAGCACTTGTTATGAGGTCCTTAATGTCAACACCAATTTATTTAGTTGTTTTGTATCGCCCACCTGGACCATACTCAAATTTTTTGGAAGAATTTTCGGAACTGTTAACAGACTTAGTAACTTATGCGGACAATGTTGTAATTATTGGTGATTTTAATGTTCACATAATCTCCCCATCAAATTCACTTGCAATTGCATTTTGGTCACTGATTGATACATTTGGTTTCAATCAAATAGTTGATGTGCCCACTCATAATAGTGTGCCCGCTTTGAGACTGGGAGGTCGCTGGTTCGCGCCTCGACCGAGACATACCTAATTGGTATAATGGCGGCGCCCTCTGGCTGCGGCTGCATCGACTCGCTACAACGGGTCAGGTGTATCGACATTTCGTTCTGTGTACATTGTTACAAAGAATGACAATACAAAGGAAATTATTATTATTATTATAAAGATGGGAACACTCTAGATCTCGTCCTGACCCGTGGCGTAGTAGCCTCAAATGTTACAGTGTTACCGTATCCTAATGCCATCTCTGATCACTATCTTGTTAAATGTGAGGTGCTGTTTAATGTTTACTGTGATAAGGAAAATTTAGGCTTTAGCAGTCGCAATATCCGCCCTAAAACGGTGTTAACCTTAAAAGAATTATTACCTACGGTAACTGCAGCCTTCCCTTCGTACACTGGGTCTGTTGACTCACTTACAAACAACTTCAATACTGCTTTGGTTAATGTTCTTGATTCTGTGGCGCCCCTAAAGTATAAATTCCGACCCAAGAAGAATACACCTTGGTTTACTGAAGAAACTAGATTACTCAAACAAAGTTACAGAAAAATTGAACGAAAATGGCGCACTACTAAGCTGGAGGTTTTTCGACTGGCCTGGTGTGACAGTTTGCTGAAATATAAAGTAGCTCTTGCCTCAGCTAAAGCTTTGTTTTTCTCTAAGATTATTGTTAAACATAAGAATAATCCGAAAATTTTGTTTGACACAGTGGCGAAACTTACCAGACAACAACTTAACCCAAATAGTTGCACTTATTCTGCTAACGACATTATGGAATTTTTTAATAAAAAGATTCAACTAATCAGGAATGAAATTTTATAAGAACGCTCTGTTTCCTCCTCCTATATCAAAGATGTGGAGGTGTTAGGTATGGACTGTGTCGGCGGTTGTTCAGAAACATTCTCCAGTTTCAATGATTTGTCCGTTGATAATCTAACACAGATGGTCAGTAGGGCCAAACAAACTTTGTGCCTGCTTGATCCGTTTTAGCTTCACTGGTGAAGGATCTCTTTGGGATCTTAGGACCATCAGTTTTAAATATTAATATATCACTATCCTCGGGTATTGTTCCTGTAGCCTTCAAGTCTGCCGTCATTAAACCCACGCTTAAGCGACCAAACCTTGACCCAGAAAGCCTAGGTAATTATAGGCCAGTGTCAAATCTGCCATTTTGTGCGAAATTACTTGAAAAGGTCGTTGCACAGCAGCTAAATGACTTCATGTCAGAAAATAACCTTTTTGAAACTGTCCAGTCAGCATTTAGGGCAAATCACTCTACTGAGACAGCCCTGGCTAAAGTAACCAATGATCTCCTTTTAACAATAGATTCTGGTGCCTCATCAATGTTACTGCTGCTGGATCTCAGCGCTGCTTTTGATACGGTCGACCACAACATATTATTGGTTCGTCTAGAACGCATTGGTATCTCAGGAACTGTACTCTCGTGGTTTAGGTCCTACCTGTCAGACAGGATGCAATGTGTTAACTATGGCAATCTGACCTCTAAACAATCTAATGTCCCTTGTGATGTTCCTCAAGGCTCTGTACTTGGCCCCCTTCTTTTTAGTATTTATATCATCCCGCTTGGTGACATTATCCGCAAGTATAATATTAGTTTCCATTGCTATGCAGATGACACTCAACTGTATGTGCCACTGGAAAAAACTGGACATTTAAGTTGTAGAAATCTGGAGGCTTGCCTTACTGAGATTAAAAGATGGATGTCAAATAATTTTTTACGCCTTAACCCAGAAAAAACTGAAATGTTGATTATTAGTCCAGCTCACTGTCGTCAGTTGTTTTCAAACACTACCCTGAACCTAGACAAATGTAACATCACCCATAGTGACTCGGTCAAAAATCTAGGCGTTATATTTGATCCTAATCTGTCGTTTCAGTTACACGTGAAAAATATTACTAGAATAGCTTTCTACCACCTCCGTAATATTGCGAAGATTCGTTCGATGCTGTCCCAATCAGATGCAGAGATTTTAATTAATGCGTTTATTACTTCTCGGCTTGATTACTGTAATGTATTGCTTTCTGGTCTCCCGATGTCTAGCATTAAAAGTTTGCAGCTGGTTCAGAATGCGGCAGCTAGACTTTTGACTAAGACCAAAAAGTTTGAGCATATTACTCCTGTATTGGCCAACTTGCACTGGCTCCCAGTCCACTTAAGATGTGACTTTAAGGTTCTCTTATTAACATATAAATGTTTGCATGGGCTTGCACCCTCTTATCTCTCCGATTTGATTTCCCCCTATGTTCCTGCACGGAGTCTGCGCTCGGAAAATGCCGGTCTACTTGTGACTCCGAGAGCCAAGAAGTCTGCAGGCTCGAGAGCGTTCTCCATCCGGGCCCCGGTGTTATGGAACGCCCTGCCTCTGGAGATAAGATCTGCAACCTCAACGGAAGTTTTTAAATCGAGGCTTAAGACACACTTCTATTCCAAAGCTTATGATTGATGCCCACCTCATATACCGTATTGTCCTGTCTTTTTCCGAATGCCTGCCTGGCTGATACGAAGGAGAAGGATGATTTGGGATGGGTCAGCGGACCAGCGTCTGACCTGCAGCATGTCAACCCCTGCATTTACCAGCTGGCAGAGACGGGAGGCAGCGTCGTGGCCGTCATAGACTTTCTGGACTGGTTTGCAGGCTGGGGGCGTCGTTGATGTCATGCACTTTCCGGACATTTTCAACATCTTACCTAATGTTTACTATTATGTGTACAGTAATGCTAATTGTAATTCACCCTGGTCAATCCTGGAAGGGGGATTACCACATGTGAGGTCCTTTCTCAAGGTTTCTCTTTTCTCCTCACACTGAGGTTTTTGAGTTTTTCCTTGCCCGCATGCTGGTTTAAGATCAGGTGATTGTGTAATTTTGTAATTGTAATCCTGTGCAGTCCTTTGAGACATTTTTGTGATTAAGGGCTATATAAATAAATTTGACTTGACTTGACTTCATTACATTAGTAGTAATAGCTAACTTGAATAAAATATGTCCCCCGTATTACTGTTCCCCCTGTTACTGCTATGCACTGTAACAGCAGAAAACGACAGGGTCGAAGTGAGATTTCATTTTGTTAGTTTTTTTTACACATGTATTGGAATTTATCATCAAACTATCATGTAAAATATAATTTTCAGTATACTTAAAATATTTTGAATTCGTATGCATGTATTTGTCAGGGAATTGCACCATAGTTTGCAGCGGCGCTACAGGGCATGCCGTGATGCTGACCCTGAGAGAAGACAAGCTTTTCTAAAAGAGAGAGACGTAGAGAAATGACAGAGGTGGAAAGAAAAAAAGAAAGTGGCAGATCTCAGTAAAAGAGGAAAGAAATAACAGAAAAAGAAACGGACATTTGGCCTATTGGATGTATTAAGTAGGTAAAATAAAATATACGGAATGATATCCTGTGCTAGACCAATACATTTCTCTTACAGTTTCTAAGTTCCTCTTTCAGATAAAATGTTATAAACATTAAATGTTTTACAATTTTTGACTGAAAGTTACCATGCTGAATGAAATAGCACATAATAGGAAGAATGACCCGTATATTATAAACAATCTTCAAAAAATATTCAAATCGGCAGAAAAGACAAAAATTATGCATAAATTCATTTTTATAACTGTCATAGTAAGTATTCGAAATGTATCTTGATCATTTGTGACTCATCCATCCATCCATTATCTGCACTGCTTATCCTCAGTAGGGTCGCGGGGGGTGCTGGAGCCCATCCCTGCTGTCAGTCACATCTAAGGACAATTTGGACCGGCCAATTAACCTGACATGCATGTTTTTGGATTGTGGGAGGAAACCGGAGTGCCCGGAGCAAACCCACGCAAGCACAGAGAGAACATGCAAGTTCCGCACAGGAGGGCTGGTAGCTGGATTTGAACCCAACTGTGCCGCGGACGCGCTAACCATTGCGTGTCCGCCCCAATTTGTAACCCAAACACAATTTATTCGGCAGATTAACACTTAAGATGTGCTTAAATGTACAGTAGACCCTCGGAATACAGCGTCCCAGGCTTATGTTGTTTCTCTTTTCCCCTCTTTTTGTTCTTTTGTTTCTGTTTTCTTTTCTCTATCCTTTTTCCCATTTTTTTCTGGCTTGTTTCTGTTTTCGTCTTAATTTTACACATGTTTCGTTCTTTTTCCCCCTTTACTTTTTTCTTCTTTCCTTTTTCCTTTTTTGTTTAGTCCTTTTCATTATTACTATTATTATTTATTATTATTCATTATTTTCATATTTGTCTCCCTTTTTTCTTCTTTCTTTTCTCTCCTTTTCTTCTTTCCTTATTCCTTTTATTTCTTCGCGAAAGGCTTAGCAAAAATGTTTGCATCCTTCCTTGAGAAAAAATGATTGCAGAACACCAAACAGTGACTGACATCCAGTGGTCGAATATTACACACTGTACCTTTAAATCAGGGGTCGGGAACCTTTTTGACTCAAAGAGCCATTAAAGCAAAATATGTTAATCTTATTTTGGGAAAGAGCCACACCAAATAATGTGAGAGAAATTTACTAAATTGCTAAACCCGCGCCCCAGACAAAAGCTTAGTCTTCAGCACATTTATTTTTGATGATTTGATAAAAATTATGAAAAGAAAATAATGCCATAGCCCGTGTCCCAAAATCAACAAACATACCACTTTAAACTTGTCTATTTCTTGCAATTACTCAAGATCGGTTAAACTCATTTTGACCCTTTTTTCCAACATATTGGTTTCAAAACCAGATGCAAGCATTTTTTTTGTAAAAAGGTCACAACATTCTGAGAACAGGGAGCCTGATGTGCTTACTTTTGGCGCAGAAGGAGTAGGGCGAGAGATGGGACGGAGTGCTTGCACTTTTTGCATAGCTCCACCCATCCCTCCCACTCACCCAATCAAATAACTAAGTTCTCTTCCGGTGTTTTCGCATATTTACAATTTGTTCCATGGTTTCATCAAAAAGTATCCGAACACTGAAAACAGATTATATAGTGAGCTTTTATATAAAGGATTCTTTAGCGTCGTACAGCCAAAACGAGTTTTATTTTGTGTGGCACCTTGGCTGTAAATCGTAGTGAAAACGTGCCCTATATATTCTGAAAAGTACTGCTTTTAGTATCAGCTTTGGTTTGGCTTTGCGTGTGTCAGGATTAATGGCTCAAGTTTTGAACGAAATGGAGAAAATTTGCATGCAATTAAATTTGTCTCTGAGCCATAGGTACTCATTGAAAGAGCCATAGGTTCCCGACCCCTGCTTTATATCCTCAATTAAGCGTTCATGCTTAGAGCATGCTTGTAATATGCTTTGTACATTTTATAATGATATTTAATGATACACATGTATATTACATATACTATTTTGTTATTTTGTTCTTTTTATCTGGGTTGCCGGGGGTTAAAAGCTGATTACCATAGAATTGTATCCCCCGCTGTACAGCAGATTCAATTTGGAACCTCAAAATGGATTAATGCCGTATACCGAGGGGCTACTATATTTCTGATTGGATAGTTTTGCATTTGCCGTCCTCTGGTGGGAGAAGTGAAATCATGCAAATTACTAAGGGAATGTGTAGTTTTGTTTTTCATTTGTTTGTAAACATTGTGACTTATCCGGTGGGCGGGGCTTAGCCTGGAGACAAAAGAGTACTTGTGCTGGTCAGAAGTCAGAGGAAAAAGCTGTTGTTGCTGCTATTTGGGTGATAAAATGTTGTCGTGTTGTGTGTTTGTTGGTCAGAAACGGAGAAAAACCTTAGTGATCGTAAACTGTTTTAGGAACCCATCTGACACTCCTGATTAAAGAAAACGAAGAAAATTGTGGTTAAATACAGTAAGGCGAAAAGATTGGACCAATGCACTCATCAAAAATGCTTGGGTTTGCAGCGCACACTTCATATCAGGTAAGATAAATGAAACGTTTATGATTGTTGCTATAGAGTCCAAAATACTTATTATATCAGCAAAGTATCTTGTTATTTTCTTAGCATAAGCTAACGTGTAGCCTAAATGCAATTAGAAGATGCTTCTCCTAAAAAAACAATACATGAAAATTAAATGTAAATGACTATTAAATGACTTAGATTGTGTGCCTAATGTCTGAGCAGCCACATGCAGTGTTTACAAAGCTAACGCTGGCATTTAGGCTTCATGCTAAAAGTTAGATGAATTTTAGAAAAAAACAAGACATTTTGCCGATATGATTAGTAATATTGACTCGATAGAACAATCATATGAATATGACTAATATGAAGTGTGCGCTGCAAACCCAAACAGATTAGTGCCTCTGTCCAATCTTTTGACTTTTATGCATTTAACCACAACTCACTTCTTTTTCTTTGATCAGGATTGTACGCTGGGAGCCTGTAAAACAGGGGTCTCAAACTCCCTGCCAATTGCGACCCGTGAGATGGTAGTTTGGGGCCTTATAAAGAAAGTTTTAGATTGTGTATAATTAAAAGCCTCCTCGTACTAAAATTAAATAATTATTCATTTAAAAATATATTTAGGGATAGTAATATATTATTTAGAAAATAGGCAAAAATACATGAACATACAAACATGCATGTTTTGAAATACTCGTAGGTCATAAAATATTATTTTATTTTACATAAAATGAGCCAATTTTCTGCCATACTGCTGCTAAAGCTACCCTTAAAAACATCCACGTTTGTTTATTTATTTATTTAATTATCCTTTTTTTCCTTTTTCTATTATTCTTTTATTTCCCTTTCTTTTTTCTTGTTATCATTTCATCCTTTCTTTTTGTGTGAAAGGCTGGGGGGAGTAATGGGAAGAAAATGGTGCTTTTTGGTCAAATTGAGTCTAGTATGTGTTCTTCCTTGTGCTTTGTAGCGCTTGTACTACACAATACAGCGACATCTCGCGGTCAAATAATACGCAATTTTCCTTTCATGTAAAAGAAGCACAAAATATATTAAAAAATATAATTTATTTCTTGAGTAAAACTTTAAAATAACCCATTAAATTTAAATACAATATAAAAGGTCTGTCACATGGAATGAAATTAGAGCAAAATCACCTTGTTATTAATTTGTTTTTATTTATGTTGTGTCTATCATTTTGTAAATTATTTTAAAAATCTTCCCACCTTTAAATTTAACTGTGACTAAATAATGAATACTAAAGGAGGCACGTGTCTTATAAAGTAAAAATGTAGGTTTAAAGAACACTAATTATTCAATGTAATGACACAAAGTAGCCACTAAAAAGCGCTGACACTCAGATTTACTAGTGGTCTTTTTACGTCGTTCCACGATGCTAATAGATTAATGATTTAAAGCAGGGGTGGGCAACTGTTTGGAGTAGAGGACTGCATTGGGTTAAAAGAATTTGGCCAAGGAGCCGCTCCTGGACACCTATCAAATTTTTCTCATTTTTGAATGAATATTCATGCAGACATCGATATGTTGTATTTCTTTATATCTTTTTAAATAGATTTGCTTCATCAAATTGATTTTGAAACGCTCATAGTTAAGGCAAAGTAATATATTAGGTCCCTCTTTGAAGCACTTAATGTAACATTTAATTTTGTAGTATTATTGCAGTTGTATTTTTTAGAATTTTGGAAAAATTTCTCCAGTTGAATTTTTCTAGAAATTGTGTAGCTCTGTAGATTTCCATAGTAATTATTTGTAGGATACCAGTAATATTTCTGTAGTGTTACTGTAGTTTTATTTTTGTGATATTTTGTAGTCTTTCTGCATCAGCACCTTTGTGGTATTTTGAGTAATATTTTTGTAGCATTTCCATATAATATTTTTGGCAGCATCTGTAGTATTTTTATAGTATTGCTCTAGTTGTATTTTTGTAGCATTTTTCTCGTAACATTTCTGTAGTAGTATTTTTGTCGTATTTCCATAGTATTTTTTTCTTTTCATAATATAAGCAAAATAATGCATTGTGCCCCTGTTTTTAAGCACTAAATCTTTAGTTTTGTTGTCATTTTGTAATATTTTTGTTGTATTTCTGTAGTAACATTTTTGTTGTAGACACAAAAAGGGACAACGGGGACAAAGTTGGCCCACAAAAAAATAAATTTTTATCCGTAACACTTTATTTACTATTGTCATGAGATTTTGACAATTTTTTGTCTGGCGGGACGGATAAAAAAGCCTGATATGCCGCATGTGGCCCTCGGGCCGTAGTTTGCCCACGCCTGAATTAAAGCTAGGATTCTACACTGGTTCCAATACAGGCCCGTTGTAAACTACTGTATGTGTTTAACATGTGCCCCTGGACACAGAAAGAAAAAAAAACACAAGAGTAAGAAGGGATTTTTCTTAGTCAAGTTGCATTAAATAATGAAATAATGAAATAAGGATAGATTTAGACTAAGTAATTATATAAATATTTTTACCGACGGTTTTAAGATGAGGAAATCTGACTAACAGCTAATGTAGGAAACTTTAGAATAAAAACAACGTAGTAAAGATCCATATAAGGTCCATACATACATTTTTCCAAGCATTTACCTTGTTTTTTTTTGTTGTTGTGGTTTTTAATTCTAAAAAGTGCAACTAAAGTAGTGGCCAAATAGTTCTTAAACAAAATTTAAAAAAAAACCTTTAAAAGATCATTTAAAAAAAGAAAGAAAAAAAATACTGTAGACCTAAAAATATATTGCAGAGAATGTCACCTTTTTACCCGCCACTGTCTGTCTCTGACCTAGAGTGGCACTGCAGCCTCAGCACTAAAACCCTGCCAAGAAAAAATCTGGAGGCTCGAAGGCGTTCTCCCTCCTGGCCCCAGTGAGGTGGAATGCTCTGCCTTCTGAGCTAAAACTGCTGCGCTGCAAAAAAAAAGTATATTGTGAGGGTTTTTTCCTTATTTACATCTTTTTTTCCTTTCTGCAAAATACAGAAAAATAATACTTCATTTTAATCCATTGAGTAAAACAAGATAAGAGATTTATACCCTTCTTTCTTCTAAAATAGTGAAATATGTTTTCAACTTTTTTTCTTAATTTTTTTTTCTTTTTTCTTAAACTAAAAATAAAACGCCACTCAAAAGTAGCAGCATTTGTGAGATGGCCGTTTTTTATTTTCTACTAAGAAAAATGTATATTTTTTAATAGTAATAAAAAATCACGTTCTTGTTAAGTTGGCATACAACTACACTGCTTCTCAGTATTATTTTTTCTTTTTATACCAAACTGAATTTCTGAAATAGATTAAAACAAATTTAACTTAAAAGATGTTAAGGGCACAGCCTTTTAATCCAGTGCGTCTCATAGACCGGAAATTACAGTAAATAAAATTAAAAAAGCATCATGACAATGAAATGCAGTGACTATTTAAAGTATGAATTATCAAATTTTCCTGACTAAAAGTCACACCTAAGAAGTAACAAAATTACCAGATAGTTTGCATTCTTGCTGAGTTGCCAGATAAAAGGGCTCATTTTGCATAAATGGTAAAATGGTAAATGGATGGCATTTTTATAGCTCTTCAACCAGTCACTGAAGACATCCCAAAACGCTTTACAATACACTGCAAACTTTACCCATTTACACACACACACACACACACACACACACACACACACACACACACACACACACACACACACACACACACACACACACACACACACACACACACACACACACACACACACACACACACACACACACACACACACACACACACACACACACACACACACACACACACACACACACACACACACACACACACACACTCTCTCTCACATCGATAGCGGAGTCAGCATTGCAAAGCGCCCATTAAGGATTCATTGTCTCGCCTAAGAACATTTTTACCTTTAACTCTGGGAAGCTGGGAATAAAACCTGCAACCTATTGGTTTCAAGAGCTACTGCTACTTGGTTCCTGCTTTATATAGCGCTTTAACCAGTCACTGAGGACCTTTACAATGCCCTACGACACTTTACCTGTTCACAAACGCACTCACGCTCACAATAGCTGATTCAGCCATGCGAGGGATCTACCAGCAATTTGAGAGGCTTTAGGGGTTCAGTGTCTTCGACATTTAATTTGGAGAAGCCAGGTATCGAACCCCTTAACTACCCAACTACCTATTTAACTACATACCTTACTTACCTAATGCAAGCCTTACTACGTAGCTTATCTATGTAGCCTTTCTACCTAACCCCATTTACCTAACCTACCCGCATACATTATTTTTTCAAATGATAACAATTAGTATTCCAGGGTCAAGTTTTTTTTCACTTTAGGTCTCTCTAGTGGTCATGTTTTTCAAACACAAGCAGGTGCTTAGTAGGTTTGTTCCTTTGGGTACTATTTCTGTGTTATCTGCTTCATTTATGGTTTCGCACTTACCACACATTCGTACAAATCCTTCCAGAACGCCTCTCTCTCCTCAGCACTTCTTTCTGAACCAGGTCCATATGCACATCATCCATACTTCTACACCGTGCTTTAATCGCAACAACATCAATCTCAAAGATCTCTCTTTCCACTCCACCAGTTTTTCCTTTGCTTTACTACCCACAAGCACAGGCACTCTTCTCTAGCATGTCCACCCATAACTCCCGACCTTCTACCATACATACCTCCAAGCTGTAATTCACCCTTTCCTTTCATCTTTGTGTCACACAAGGCTAACAACCTTCTTTTTAGTCATCATCCGTCCAATCTCCTCTTTTCTTCCACTCGGTCGCTTTACTTCCATGTACTACAGTTATCTCGGATCATTATTTAGTTACATTTGAGGTGCTAGCTAAATGTAGTACCAAAAAAACTGAAGGATTCAATGGACGCAATATAAGCACGGGCACAGTTTCTGAGCTCTCCGATATTCTTCCAGGAGCAGTTGCGTCCTTTCCTTCCTACATAGGCTCCATCAAATCACTCATAAATGAATTTAATGCTACCCTGGCTAGTGCCCTGGACTCAGTAGCGCCCCTCCGGCTTAAATCACAACCTAAAAGACGCACGCCTTGGTTTAATGATGAAACTAGATCCCTTAAAAGAGAATGCAGGAAATCTGAAAGAAAATGGCGCGCTACCAAGCTTGAGGTTTTCCATCAAATCTGGTGTGATAGTTTGTTGAAGTATAAAGCGGCCCTTGCCTCTGCAAAATCAGCCTACCTTTCGAAGGTGATTGCGTCACAAAAGAACAATCCCAAAGTCCTTTTCGACACTGTAGCATCGCTTACAAGGCAACAGATAGCTCCACTCATTCTGCCCACGACATAATGGTCTTCTTTACTAAGAAGATCCAAAGCATACAGGAAGAAATCGCTAAAGACAGTATTAATTCAACACATACTAAAGCACTGAAATCTATAGATGCATGACATGGTGGCTGTCCAGGGATTTTGTCCCGTTTTAGTGAACTGTCACTCGATAATCTTAAACAGATGGTGAATACGGCCAAACAGACGACTTGCCAGTTCGACCCGCTTCCAGGTTCACTTATTAAAGGTCTCTCTTTCATACGAATATAATGTTACTCATGTCTTGCTCTTGCACATGTCGACTGCACTACGTTTAATGCTCAAATTGCACAATGTCTGACCATTTCCTGTTTCATGCTGACTATTTTTGCACTATGATGACTTTGCACCAAATGCAATATTGCACAACCGTTACGATACCGACGTTATCACGACAACCCTGTATGTAACATCCCACATGCCGACATTTCTTGTGTAAATACCATGTAAACTATAACTATAGCCTTATCCCCCTTGTCTTATAACATTATCTTCTCTGTTCCTTTATCTTCTTGCTCATACCTCACTATGAATGTGTAAAACTGGAGTGTCATGCCCAATTTCGTTGTCACAATATGTTAGCCCATTTGTAACAATGACAATAAAGGTATATTCTATTCTATTCTATTTGGCGTTCTTGCGCCTTCAGTTCTAAATATTTTAAACATATCACTCTCCTCAGGTGTAGTTCCAGCGGCTTTTAAGTCCGCCGTCATTAAACCCACACTGAAACGACCCAACCTTGATCCAGAAAACTTATGTAATTATAGACCTGTGTCAAACCTACCGTTTCTTTCTAAAATACTTGGAAAAGTAGTGGCACAGCAGCTGAATGATTTAATGTCCGAGAACTATCTCTTTGAATCAATGCAATCAGGATTCAGGGCTAACCACTCTACTGAGACAGCTCTGATTAAGGTAACCGATGATCTCCTACGGGCAATGGACTCTGGCGCATCATCACTTTTGCTGCTGCTGGACCTTAGTGCTGCATTTGACACAGTGGACCATAATATCTTGCTAGAACGGTTGGAAAAATGGATTGGTCTCTTAGGAAACGTCCTCTTATGGTTCAGGTCCTACCTCTCAGATAGGACACACTGCATTAAATATGGCTAATTGACATCTGAGCCCTTTAGTGTTACCTGTGGTGTTACGCAGGGTTCAGTGCTTGGCCCCCTTCTCTTCAGCATTTATATGCTTCCACTAGGTGATATTATTCGCAAGTATAATATCAGTTTTCATTGCTACGCAGATGACACTCAACTCTATCTCCCGATGGAGGAATCTGCCACACTAAACTGTGGAAATTTGGAGGCCTGCCTCACCGAGATAAAAGAGTGGATGTCACTCAATTTCCTGCGTCTTAACTCTGAAAAGACTGAAATGTTAGTTATTGGTCCATCTAAGTCCCGTGACCTATTCTCTAAAACCGCTGTGAACATCGACAATTGCCACATCACAAAGAGGGACTCACTTAAAAATTTAGGTGTCATATTTGACCCCGATCTGTCCTTTCAAACACATGTGAAGAAAATTACTAGAACCGCTTTCTTCCATCTCGGTAACATTGCTAAAATTCGTCCTATACTTTCTCAGTCGAATGCGGAAATCATAATTCACGCGTTTGTTACCTCCCGTCTCGATTACTGTAATGCACTACTTTCCGGTCTTCCGATGACCAGACTCAAGAGTCTTCAGCTGGTACAAAATGCTGCAGCGAGGCTTTTAACTAGGACAAAAAAGTCCAATCACATCACCCCAATTTTGGCTAACCTGCATTGGCTCCCTGTTAGCCTAAGATGCGATTTTAAGGTTCTCCTATTACTATACAAAGTCATACATGGACTTTCCCCCTCATATCTTTCAGATCTGATTTCCCCCTATGTCCCGGCCCGAAGCCTTTGTTCCGAGAGCGCCGGTCTCCTGGTGATCTCAAGAGCCAAGAAGTGTTCCGCTGGAATGCTCTTCCCTCTGAGATCCGATCTGCTGCCTCAGTTGACATGTTTAAGTCTAAGCTTAAAACTCACTTCTACTCTATAGCATATGAATAACCTACACTTCTTATATGTAATAACTTGTGAAGCCCTTTGAGACTATTTGTGATTAAGGGCTATACAAATAAAAATGACTTGACTTGACTTCCACATCCTCTCACCTCTGACGCTAAACTAGGGTTCTGCGAGACCTAGTAAGTGATGGAGTTTTGGCAAACCACAATTGTTACTGTTTGAGTTTTAAAAGTGCCGACCAATCAGAGGCAAGTTTTAATAATAGCACAAGCCAATAAACGTGATTCAAAGTTTGCAGGCACCACACTATGCCATACCCACTGTGTGAGCTCATTGAGTGTCATGGCGAACTCTGTAAACATAGTCAACAAACAAGAAGGAAACTAAGCTTGCACCAAAGAAGGGCGGTACATCACTTGTTTGGACCCATTTTGGTTTTGACGAAGCGGACGTGGAACCGAAGAAAACACCCGTTGCAGAATTAGCTTTCGCGTAGTCGTTGTGTCCAGAGGAAACACAAGTAATTTGTACCAGCACCATAAAAATTATCACGGCATGTAAAAAGGATTACAAGTTAAAGACTATAATCTACAAGTGGACTGAGATGTAAACAAACAGCCATCAAAGCGGCATTTGCGTCTTTTACGCCGTACAAAAAAAAAGTTCACAAGGCACAAAGAAATAACCAATGCTGTGACTAGCTAAAAATGTCTAATAGTGTCCAACCCCAAAACTGCATTATCGATTAGGGGTAACAGTTTTTATTTATGCAAGTTAATAAGTGAAATGGTATAATATGAGTAATAAATAGTTGTAGCAGTAGTGTTAATAAGTTAGCAGAAACGGTGGGTTTGAATTAATACTTGAATACATTACTTGTACTGATGAATATGCTGCAGTAGTACATGGTAAATTTTATATTACACTCATTGCAGACATGTTGGTTGGGGAGGGGGGGAGGGGGGAGAGCTATGAATACACTGGGGAGCCAACAGGGCGCCAGCCTGCAAAAGTTTGGGAACCATTGATGTATACAGTAATATAATAGAATAAAATAAAATACAAAATAATGATATATTATAATATAATAGAGTATTATTTTACCAAGTCTAATCATACAAATACATTTTACAAAACTAATTTTTGAGGCAAGTGAAATGTTTTTTCGAGTACAATTTTCTTGATCTTTTGGCAGATAATTTTGCTGATGGTGTCCAAACATCATTTACCGTTTTCCAGTACGAAGTTATCAGCGAGAGATTCTGTTGCTCCTGCGGCGAGCGTTCCTGACTTTTTCTTTGGGGAGCACTTGCAAAACAGCAACAGCTGCATTGGCCCAGTAGTCCACTTCTACAAAGACCCGGAGCAGCCACAACTTCAACTCGAAAAGACTTGGACTGTCCGGCTGGGAACCAGAACACATTTTAAGAATAAAGGGAGAAATAAATAAAATACCTGCAAGGGTATGCAATAGAAATAAAGTACACAGAATACCACATAAATATATGACATGTATGCCATTTATGTCATCTATTTATGCATTTTGTCATTCATTCACTATGGTATTTATTATTTAGTGTCATTTGTCACAACAAAAGGTTATTAAAATGACAGGGCGGGTCAAATTGGTTTAGCTTTTCACCTATAGGTTGATCAACCGATTTATCACTACTGATCAACCAATAGTTGAAAAGCACAGGCAACTGGGCAGTCTCCTTATTTTAATAAGATATAGTTGGGACAAAACACATGACAAAATTTATAACAAAATACGCAATAAAATACATGAACAAATACACAACAAAATAAATAGCAAAATGAATAGATGACAGTATACATGATAACATTTGCAAACAAAACACACACAAAAAAGCAATGAACAACACAAAAAATAGAAGACAAAATGCACAACTAAATAAATTTAAAAAAATACAGGACAAAATAAATGAAAAAAATACACAACAAAATACATGCCAAAATATACAACAAAATATTTACAATAATAATAGATGATGAAATACATGACAAAATAGATGAAAAATAAATGACAAAATAAACGACAAAAAAACACAAAAATACACAACAAAATTGATGACGAAATACACTCTTTCACTTTTGTAATGTTGCAAAAATGTGTCCAGTGCTGTCTAAATCAGATGATATATTAGAATTCATGGCTTTATTACTTCTCAGCTTAATTACTGTAATGTATTGCTTCCTGGTATCCCATGTATAGGATCAAACATTTGCAGCTGATTCAAATTGGGGCAGTGAGACCTATGACTGAAAAAAGAAAGTTTGACCATAGCACTCCAATATTCGCTAAGTTGCACTGGCTCCAGTTCTTCTAAAGATGTGACTTTAAGCTCTTTTACATAGGTAATATGTACAATTGTCCATATAAAATACCTGCAAGGGTATGCAAATGCCAAAGGGCGGCAGTAGCACAGGAGGTAGAGCGCTCGTCTTGGGATCAGGGGATCCCAGTTCGAATTCCCGGCTTGTCCGTGTTACATGTCGAAGTGTCCTTGGGTAAGACACTGAACCCCTAACACCCTCAATAAGCAGGTTAGCGCCTTGCATGGCAACAAGGCCGCTATTGGGAAATGTGGAGCACATTGTAAAGCGCTTTGGGAAGTCATTGACTTGAAAAGCGCTATATAAATGCAGATCATTTCATTTTACTAACTAATGTTTGCATAGACTTCCCCCCTCTATTATCTCCGATTTGATTTTCCAGTATATTTCTGAACAGAGCCTCCGCTCAGAAAATGCTGGTCTACTTGTGACCCCATGAACCAAGAAGAAATCTGCAGGCTCGAGGGCGTTCCTCATTCTGGCCCCAGTGAGGTGCCTTCTGAGGGAAGATCTGCAACCTCTGTAGCAGTTTTTAAATTTAAACTTAGTTTATGATTGATGCCCACCTCATACTTTTCTCTTCCTGTCTTTTCAGGCTGCCTGGTTAGTGGCGAAATGAGGGAGAACGACAAACCAGGATGAGTCAGCGGCCCAGCACCTGCACCTGAAGCATCTGCATCAACCAGCTGGCTGATATGGGAAGCTGCGTTATTGCAGTCATGGACTTTTTGGACAATTGTACATATTACCTATGTATTTTATTGATCTTGACTAGGATTTTTATATGTCTAGCCAATGCATTATCTATTGCAGCCTGGTCATTCTGGAGGGGGATTACCACTTGTGTGGCCCCTTCTCAAGGTTTTTTTATTTTACCCATGTTGAGGTTTTTGAGTTTTTCCTTGCCTGCATGTCGGTTTCAAATCAGGGGATGTCATTGTGGCCTATGCAGTCCTTTGAGAATTTTGTGTGACAAAATACATGACAAAAAAACAACTAAAATACAAATTAGATGACAAAAAAATGACAAAATACATGACAAAATAAATAACAAACTAAAAGACAATTTGGACAACAAAAAGAGACATACACGACAAATTACACGAAAAAATAGCCAACAAAATAAACAACAAAGAGTACACTAAGAACTACACAATAAAATAAATGAAAAAATAGACAACAAAATATACAGTAAAAGGAATAACAAATTACACAACAAAATAAAGGAAATATATAAGACACATATAAACACACGACAACATATATGGCAAAATACATGATAAAATAAAAACTGAAATAAATAATAGACAAAATAAATGAATGATTTGCATTTATATTAAATATTTAGGTATGTCATGATTAATTCATGTTCATTCATATGGCATACATTTGTAGCTATTCCTTTTTACATACTTTATGTCAAAACTGTTCCTCCATAGTCATCCAAATTAAGCATTTCCATAGCGACCTACCTCTTCACTCAAACTCAAACTTGTCACCGGTACTGGTGTGTTTTTGACAAGTTCTCGGGTGAGGTTGGCCAGGAAGGAGATTCTTTCTTTCACCATTATCCTCAAAGTATCGTACTCGCCGCTACTGCCTCCCAATTCTTCGTCTTCTCGTGCGGCGGCCCGATCCATCAGAACTCGGCACTGGAGCAGGCCGGCGTGGAGGCGCCACAGTCTATCAGGCACCTCAAATTGTGGGGAAGGGGGCGGGACGGACACCAGACGTCCTGCCACCGCATCAGCACAGAGGCTCTCACGCTTACTCTGTTTTTTGGGAAAAGAAGAAAATGTTATCAAAGTTGGTTTTATTGACTGCATTTACATAGTGTTTTAAACACTCACTGAAGGTCTGCCGAAGCGCTTTACAATATACTGCACACACAGACTAATAGCTGAGTCAGCCAATCTCAACGCCTACCTGCATATTGAGGGCCTTTAGGGGTTCAGTGTCTTTGGAAAAGCCGGGTATCGAACCCCTTATCTACCCAACTACCTACTTAACTACATAGCTTACTTACCTAATGTACAGTAACTAACCGGTCTACCAACCTAACCTTACTACGTAGCCTATCTACCTAACCTACCTGAATAAATTATTTTTTCAAATGATTACAATTAGGATTCCAGGGTCAAGTTTATTTTGCACTTTAGGTCTCTCTAGTGGTCATGTTTTTCCAGCACAAGCAGGTGCTTAGTAGGTTTCTGCCTTTGGGTACTATTTGAGTGGTATCTGCTTCATTTATGGTTTAAAACTATTCACTGTATATAAAGGTTCAATAATGCTGGAATCAAACCTGCAACATCTTTGGTCCCAAGACGACCACTCTACCAAGTGAGCTACTGCGACAGCGTACAGAGAACGATTACAAAGGTTGTTACCCCAACTGGAACTGCTGAGCAGGAGCTGTTGAAAGGTAGGCTTGCGGGGGAAACTAATGGAGGGTCTTGGGTTGAATGTAATCTTCCGAATCTTTTAGAGCAGGTGTGGAGTGCCACTTTCAAATTTCCTTGTAAATCAGTGTGCCACACCAAGATTAATGACCCGCACAATTATTTTTTTATATCCAACAGAGCTGTAATTTTACACCAAAAACCCATTTGAAAGGAGCTGCCGCACTAACAGGTAAGTGTCCATCCGCATTCAACATGAATATACCGTAAATTCCGGACTATAAGCCGCTACTTTTTTCCCAAATGTTCAGCCCTGCGGCTTATTCAGTGAACAAATACATCAACAAACTAAAAAATGAATGTGAGCAACATGTGGAAAGGCCTGTAGACATCCATGACTTCAACCATTCTTCATCAACAATGAACTACAATCAAAAAAGAAGTGATATGGACAGCTACCATACCATTCATCAATAAAATCTTATTTCAGAAACTATCAAAACTTGAAACACACACACATTAGGACTTTTTATTCAGGAGTTAGCGGGGGGTTGGGGGTTGCTGCTTCTGGGCGGCATTTTACCTGCCAAAATCTGACTCCCCTGCGAATATGGACCCTGTTTGAGATATAGACTTGTGACTTCTAGGGTAACCTTCTGTGACATAAATATGTCAGCACAATGATTTTGAAGAGCTTCAGAACAATTCTCATAACATTACTATTATCAATAATAATAATAGTAGTAAAAAAACAAACTAGATTCAGTAACACATCACAAAGTGGAGGTATTCCTCTGTAGTTGGATCCCAAAGCCAAAAAAACATAATAGGTTTAAAGTGCATTTTACCTTGCAAACAGTATAGGCAGGGAAGTCCGATTTTAAATGAAAAAAAAAAAAAGATTTATTTACACCGCGGGATCCAATGCAACCAGGGTTTCATTCACAATAAAATACATTACATATGGTTATTATAGTACATCAAATAAAGGCTATTTGTGTACAATTAGTTGTGATCGTGGATATCATAGCGTACATTGATTTGTCTCCGGTGTTTTCTTCCGCGTTAACAAACGCATTTTGTAGAATAAGATCACGCTTTATTGTTTTAATAAATGCGTTTTATAGACTACGATCGCTTAATTGTTTAATTGTTTACGGCTTAAATCACGACCTAGAAGACGCACGCCTTGGTTTACTGATGAAACTAAATCCTCAAGACTACGTGAGCAGCCATGTAGCACGCACGTTGAAGAAGGGTGGCGGTGTCGCGCTTTTTTCTGAAAAAACGCTCAAATTTACTTCTCGTACCTTTAATAATTACAAGGCGTTCGAGGCTCTTGTCATGCGGTCCTCTCTATTGTCAATTTATGTACCGTAATTTCCGCACTATAAGGCGCACCATGTTATAAGGCGCACCTTCAATGAATGATATATTTTAAAACTTTTGCCATACATAAGACGCACCCCATTATAAGGTGCTATAAGTGCATGCTGGTTTAAGATCAGGTAATTGTGCAATTTTGTAATTGCAATCCTGTGCAGTCCTTCGAGACATTTTTGTGATTAAGGGCTATTTACGGTATATAAATGTGACTTGACTTGACTACAGTAGAGGATGTAGTTTCGTTAACCTCGATAACCTCTAGATCAGGGGTCGGGAACCTTTTTGACTCAAAGAGCCATAAAAGCAAAATATATTAATTTTATTTTGGGAAAGAGACATATATTATGAGACAAATTTACTATAATGCTAAACACGCACCCCAGACAAAAACGTCTTCAGCACATTTATTTTTGATGATTTGATAAAAATTATGAAAAGAGAATAATGCCAGAGCCCGTGTCCTAAAATCAACAAACATACCAATTTAAACTTGTGTCTTTCTTGCAATTACTCAAGATCGGTTAAACTCACTTTGACCCTTTTTTTTCATACATATTGGTTTCAAAACCAGATGTAAGCAGTTATTTTGTAAAAACGTCACAACATTCTGCAAAAAGGGAGCCTGATGTGCTTATCTATGGTGCAGACGGCGTAGGGCGAGAGATGGGAGGGAGTGCTTGCACTTTTTGCATAGCTCCACCCATCCCTCCCACTCACCCAATCAAAAAACTTTAAATTCTCTTCCAGTGTTTTGGCGTATTTACAGTGTGTTCTGTGGATTCATCATAAGGTATCTGAACACTGAAGACAGATTATATAGTGAGGTTTTATATAACGGATTCTTTAGCGATGTACAGCCAGAACGAGTTTTTTTTTTTTTCGTGTGACACCTTGACTGTAAATTGTAGTGAAAAACGTGCCCTATATATTCTGCCAAGCACTATTCCGAGATCAGCTTTGGTGTGGCTTTGTGTGTACCTGAACAGGATTAGTAGCTTACGTTTTGGACGAGATGGAGAAAATTAGCATGCAATCAAATTTGTCTCCGAGCCACAGGTACTCATAGAAAGAGCCATATATGGCTCGCGAGCCATAGGTTCCCGACCCCTGCTCTAGATGGTGCCGCGCTAAAGGGAATGTCAACAAAACAGTCAAAAATGTCAGTCAAACTTTATTGATAACAAACAAGCTTTCCACAACTCCATTCACTCCCAAAATAAATAAACAGCCGTTTTATTATTTTCTCTGAGGTAAAGCATTTTTGTGACACATCTTTAACATCTTTGAACAACATCAAGGCATATCATTTTACTTTTCTTCCATTTAGTCAACACACAAAAAAACCCGTCAGATACTGGTATTTTAAATGAAACGTTAGTGCAATCGCAATAAAGTGACACTCATAATGTGCAAAAACAACAAGTGCAAAACAATAACAATAAAGCAATAACATAATAACTGTAACATGTAAAACGTAAACACACAAAAGAAAAACAAAGATCACTCTATAAGCTCCTCATCGACGAATCCCTCGAATTCTTCTTCTGCAGTGTTCGAATTGACCATCTCAGTGAATGGACCATCCAACACGTCCGGTGTTATGCCGAGAAATGCATCCCTGCCGAGATTTGCATCCCCTCGCTACTACAACCACTTTTACCTCGTTTTATCTCACTTTTATATCACTTTTCGGGAATGTAATGGCGAACATACAACCAAAACCTCTTCGTCTTGCATTTGTTGGGAATGTAATACAATTTAAACCATTCCGTCTTTGTATTTGTTGTGAATATAATCGAACGGTAATGCACACCGTATACAAATCACTTTTGAGCAGGTAACGTGTTCATTTTGCCTTTTTCAAATCGCTCGTATTTAAACTGTAATGCACTCTGCCATAAAGCTTATTTCAGCATAATGAGCTTTACGGTAGAGAGCATAACAGTCCTCAAAAATGATTTATATACGGTGTACATTACTGTTCGATTACATTTTTTGTCTGAATTAGTAACCTATGCAGACAAAATTATAATTATGGGGGACTTTAACATTCATATGAACTCCCCACTCAGTTCACTTACTGTTGCGTTTCGGTCTCTAATT
Source organism: Urocampus carinirostris (assembly GCF_059441175.1). Lineage (NCBI taxonomy): Eukaryota > Metazoa > Chordata > Actinopteri > Syngnathiformes > Syngnathidae > Urocampus > Urocampus carinirostris. The sequence continues at coordinate 43,956,875 of NC_142356.1, read as the reverse complement.
GATACATTTGGTTTTAATCAACTGGTTGATTTGCCAACTCATAAAGATGGAAACACGCTAGATTTGGTTCTGACTCGAGGAGTTTCAACCTCAAACATGACGGTGTTACCGTGTACTACCGTTATCTCTGATCATTATTTAGTTACATTTGAGGCGCTAGCTAAATGTAGTACTAAAAAAGCTGAAGGATTTAGCGGACGCAATATAAGCACTGGCACAGTTTCTGAGCTCTCCAATCTTCTTTCAGGAGCAGTTGCGTCCTTTCCTTCATACATAGGCTCTATCGACTTACTCGTGAATGAGTTTAATGCTACCCTGGCTAGTGTCCTGTATTCAGTAGCGCCCATACGGCTTAAATCACGACCTAGAAGACGCACGCCTTGGTTTACTGATGAAACTAGATCCCTTAAACAAGAATGCAGGAAATCTGAAAGAAAATGGCGCGCTACCAAGCTTGAGGTTTTCCATCAAACCTGGTGTGACAGCTTGTTAAAGTATAAAGTGGCCCTTGCCTCTGCAAAATCAACCTACCTTTCGAAAGTGATTGCGTCACAAAAGAACAATCTCAAAGTCCTTTTCGACACTGTAGTATCGCTTACAAGGCAACAGATTATCCCAGATAGTTCAGCCCATGACTTAATGGTCTTCTTTAACAAGAAGATTGCATACAGGAAGAAATTGCTAAAGACAGTATTAATACAACACATACTAAAGGGCTGAAATCTATAGATGCACGGCATGGTGGCTGTCCAAGGAATTTGTCCCGATTTAGTGAACTGTCACTCGATAATCTTAAACAGGTGGTGAATACGGCCAATTCTACAACTTGCCTGTTCGACCCGCTTCCAGGTTCGCTTATTAAAGGTCTTTTTGGGGTCCTTGGACCTTCAGTTCTAAATTTTATAAATATATCACTCTCCTCAGGTGTAGTTCTAGCGTCTTTTAAGTCCGCTGTTATTAAACCTACACTGAAACGACCCAACCTTGATCCAGAAAGCTTATGTAATTATAGACCTGTGTCAAACCTACCGTTTCCTTCTAAAGTACTTGAAAAAGTAGTGGCACAGCTGAATGATTTCATATCCGAGAACAATCTTTTTGAATCAATGCAATCAGGATTCAGGGCTAACAACTTCACTGAGACAGCTCTGATTAAGGTAACCAATGATCTCTTACTGGCAATGGACTCTGGCGCTTCATCACTTTTGCTTCTGCTGGACCTTAGTGCTGATATTATTCGCAAGTAGAATATCAGTTTCCACTGCTACGCAAATGACACTTAACTATATCTTCCGTTGGAGGAATCTGCCACACTAAATTGTGGAAATTTGGAGGCTTGCCTCACTGAGATAAAAGAGTGGGTGTCACTCAATTTCTTGCGTCTTAACTCTGAAATGACCGAAATGTTAGTTATTGGTCCATCTAAAAGCCGTGACTTATTCTCAAAAACTGCTGTGAACATTGACAAATGTCACATCACACAGAGTGACTCAGTTAAAAATTTAGGTGTCATATTTGACCACGATCTGTCCTTTCCAACACATGTGAAGAAAATTACTAGAACTGCTTTCTTCCATCTTCGCAACATTGCTAAAATTCGTCTCAGTCGGATGTGGAGATTATAATTCACGCGTTTGTTACCTCCCGTCTCGATTACTGTAATGCACTACTCTCCGGTCTCCCGAAGCCCAGAATCAAGAGTCTTCAGCTGGTACAAAATGCTGCAGCGAGGCTTTTAACTAGGACAAGAAAGTCCCATCACACCACGCTGATTTTGGCTAACCTGCATTGGCTCCCTGTTAGCCTAAGATGTGATTTCAAGGTTCTCTTAGTATTATACAAAATCATACATGGACTTGCTCCCTCATATCTTTCAGATCTGATTTCCCCCCATGTTCCGGTCCGAAGCCTTCGTTCTGAAAATCTAAGCTTAAAACTCACTTCTACTCTATAGCATATGAATAACCTATACTTTGTGTGAACAATATCTCTGTACAATTTGTGATTGCAACATCCTTTGCTGTCTGGTAATCCTGGAAAGGGGATGGCACATGTGCGGTCCCTTCTCAAGGTTTCTTCATTTTCCTCATGTTGAGGTTTTTGAGTTTTTTCTTGCTCTCATGTTGGTTCCAGATCAGGGGATGGTGTAATAATAGTCTGAAAAAATAGTCTGTGTAATAACCCGTGAAGCCCTTTGAGACTCTTTGTGATTAAGGGCTGTACAAATAAAAATGACTTGACTTGACTTTTTTTTATCTCTCCATAACATGCTTCCATGTCACGTCTTCATCCAACAGAATACTCTCATCTACTTAAAGTGGAGGGTTGATGATGAGTTTGTGACAGTTTGAAATGTGCCAAGCACTCATCTTTTGTGCCTGCATTATTTGTACTCACAAGTAGTACCAAAAGCCAGAAACCTACTAAGCACCTGCTTGTACTTACAAAACATGACCACTGAAGATGCCCCAAGTGCAAATAAATTCAACAGAACCTTGAATCGCATTAATTATAATTCGAAAAAATAATTTCGGTAGGTTAGGTAGATTAGGTAAATGGGTTAGATTAGTAGATCAGATAAGTAGGTAGGTTAAGTTAATTAGGTAGGTAGGTACGCAGGTAAGGTAGGTAGTTAGGTAGGCAGGGAAGGTAGTTGGGTTAGGTAGGTTAAGTAGTTTAGGTAGGCAAGTAGGTAGTTGTGTGGGTAGGTGGATAGGTTGTTAAGTTGGTAGGTAGGTTATGTTAGGTATATTAGGTAGGTAGTAATGTTATGTAGTTAGGTATGGTAGGTAAGAAAATATACATCAAATAAAACATTTTCTCACTCCATACATACATAAAGCTGAGAGCTACGTTTATATTACAGATTAGCGTGAAGGGCTACCTGTTCGATTCTAAGTCAACAACTTATGTTATTACTTGGTTTTCAATAATTAGAAGTAGGGTTAGTCAGCCAATAAAACATCGGCCTTGTATTAGAACACTGAGTGGTTTAAAATATGGGCGAATTCCGAAAGGAATTTGGGCAGATTTAATCATGCATTGAAAGACACTAATCGTGTCAATGATTTCTTATGCCGGTTACGAAACGCCATACTAGAAAAAAAAAAATCACAATTTTAAGAACTGTTTATTTTTTTATTTACCTGGTTCATGAGCTTTATTTTGGTGAACACCTGTCTAGATTGATTAACATGTACTATTTAGTCCTGATAAAGGTGGGACGGTATTTCGGTGTTATTTAGAGGGTCCTGAACTCAATTCCAGCTATCCACACTAACTGTGTGGATTTTCCATGTAAAAAAATATTATTTTGTAGATAAATACACAACAAATTATTTGCCACTCTGTATAAAACTTTCACCATACCAAGGAGAGAATCAACCCCAATTCTGCAGTGGGTTTCAAATGTTGTCCTGACAACACGCACAAACACGCTAAACGTGGGAAAGTCTGGCGATTATTTTCCACTCAGGCGTTAACGACCTCACCCACGCACACGCGACGACAGAATATAGGGAAAACAGAGTTTACATTTCACTCACAAAAAGTTCGATGAGTTTGGCGATCTCCAGACGCAAAAGTTCGGCGATGGCCGCAGCTCGGGCTACCGTCGTTCTGCTTTGCTCGGCGGCTCCAGTGGTGCCGCTTCGCCGCTCTGCCATCGGAACTTTGGATCAAGTTAGGCCCAGTACGAAGCTCCAGATCACCCTGGTAACCAAGTCCTGGTCATTCCCAATGGGACTTTGTCAAAACTTCAATGAGAAAAGCAATTTAATTATCGGAAGGGGAGCAGGTTTCCGACTCGAGGGCTCGGTGTGGTGAGCAGGACTTACGGCAACTCTCCCTCCGCCCATTCCCGGAGGAACTTGATGCCGGTGTGGTGTTGTGCCCAATTCCGACTCCCGAACAGAATCCCCCCCCCTCGCGTGAACGCGCATTCTGCTGCGCTTCCAACAAAAGCGATCGTATTCTAAATAAAACGCTTATTAAAACAATAAAGCGAGCTAATTATAACAATTGAGGGATCTTAGTCTATATAACGCGTTTATTTAAACATTAAAGCGCGATCGTATTCTACAAAATGCGTTTGTTGACGCGGATGAAAAAGTCACCAACGTCAATGTACGCTTCCGACAAAAGCGATCGTATTCTGTATAATACGCTTTTTTTTAAAATAAAGCGAGCTAATTATAACAATTGGGAGATCCTAGTCTATATAACGCGTTTATTTAAACAATAAAGTGCGATCGTATTCTACAAAATACGTTTGTTAACGCGGATGAAAAAGTCACCAACGTCAATGTACGCTATGATTTCCGCGATCACAACTAATTGTACACAAATAGCCTTTATTTGATGTACTATAATAGCCTCATGTAATGTATTTTTTATTGTGAATGAAACCCTGGTTGCATTGGATCCCGCGGTGTAAACAAACTGTTGTTCGCGCTTTGATGTTTAAATAAACGCGTTATATAGACTAGGATCTCCCAATTGTTATAATTAGCTCGCTTTATTGTTTTAATAAGCGTTTTATATAGAATACTAACGCTTTTGTTGGAAGCGCAGCAGAATGCGCGTTCACGCGAGGGGGGGAGGATTCTGTACGGGAGTCGGAATTGGGCACAAAGTCGTTGGTGTATTAACCCTTTACCATTCCTGTAAAATTTGCCAAGAATCCCAATCATCCCAAGACATACCCAAATTAAATTGAAAGCTGTTCTGGGACCGTTTGGAGAATATGAACAGTTTTGGTCTCTTTTGAAAGGTAACCGCTGTGAAGTTTTGTCCCAAACTGAAATAATCACTGGAAGTGCCACTAACTGGTTCCTTCTTTTTAGCAATCGCATGCAAAAAAAAAGTGTAGCATGGGCATCTTAGCTGGAAAACAGCTGTTACAATAGCATGAAGCCTTACTTGGTCCCAGGTCAAATGTGATCACAATTTGAAAAACTAAACATTGTACTTCACACGTAAAGGTATGTCAAAGCATTTCCAAAAGTGGCCATTTTGGAGACAACGGGTTTACAGCTCTAAAATTTCTGAAACTGTATTTTATTTTGTCCATTTTTAGGCATTGTGAAAGAGTTGTAAATGTTTGAATTCCCTTTCCAGAAGTCAATCACTGATTGTGCACACTTGTATGTTATAATTGTACGAAAAATGGCTCCCTAGTTCATTATGCAGGTTTATTTTCGCCTCAGATTTTAATACGTTGTAAATATGAATACATCGAGGTTGGGAATTTCATAGGCTTACTAATGTGTCAATCATCATTTGAATCGGTCATTATTGGCTAAAGATTTTCAAAGCCAAAGTAGGTAATATCCGTTTTCTCTATAGAGGCATTTATAGACTATGGCAATCTAAGGATCATGAAAAAAAGCTTACAATTGGTTGGAGGTGGTGTCAATTGAAAGGTCAGAGGCTAAGAGCCATAATGGAAATCAGCTCACGAGTCTTTTTTTCTTTCAAACGGAAATTACGGGGCAAAACAGACAGATTACAACAAGCAAAGTCTAACAATGCCGAAATGGTTTTAGGCGGAGTTTTTTTTTCTTGTTGGCATGATTGTGTGTATTGGAGTAAATTTTATACACGGTTCGATTCACTGGATGCTCCTGGATGTAACAAAACCATGTTAGCCAACAACCAGCGAAAGTAATTCGTTAGTTATATCGGCTTTACAGTTTTTGGGATTTTTGGTCCACACAGATCGTGATATTTCTGTGATAAGTATATTTTGAAATGGTCGTTATATATTGAATCCCAACAGATGAAGCTTTGAAATGATATTTGGCATGATGTATTTCAGTGACAGGGCACATTGTTAAGACACATCTTTGTTTATCAACAGTCTGATGGCCCACTGGGGTTAATGCAATTCAATACTTGATGGTCTTCAAACTTTGCCCCCAAGAAGATGTCTCTTCAACGTCATGAACATTAGCATCTTTTTCACTTTTTAAAACTGATTTTTGCCAGGTGATTAAAAAAAACAACAGAAAACAACAACATACAACAACAGACAACAATTTTACTAAATAAAGTTCAGGCTTGGGGAGTAATGTAATACAGTAAGACCTCGGTTATCGCGGTTAATGGGGACCAAAACCACCCGCGATAAGTGAAAATCCGCGAAGTAGCCGCGCACCTTCAAAAAAATATATATATATTTTTTTTTAATTATTATTTTTTAGACCTGTTTAATGGGGAGCAAAGCCACCCGCAAAAAAGTGAAAATCTGCGAAGTAGCGACGCCCCTTCAAAAAGAAAAAAAAAATAATCTTATCTCATTATCTGCACCGCTTATCCTTATTATTCGCGAGCGAGCCCCTAACCTGCGGCGCGGGTACTTTCGGGCGCGATACGCACGATACAGCAGAATGCGCGTTCACGCGAGGGGGGGAGGATTTTGTATGGGAGTCGGATTTGGTGCGGCTTCTGCTTCACCGCCGTAATGCATAATAGTCTTTGAGATCCCGTCAGCAAACACGAGCTTTAACGTGCGCCACGAGCACCATGCTAAGGCTCTCGACTTACTCTGGCTGTACTGAGTGTACTGGTAGCCCACGGCTGCCACTGCTGGGTCCACGCGGCTTCCGCTTCACCGCCCCCTAACCCCCACAGGTCAGTCTGTTTGGGCAGTCTACAGAGAGAGCTGCTAATGAGATCAAAGACATCAAAGCCAGCAGAAAAGCTAATGTTGTGACTCATTTCATCTGCAGTAACTGTAATAAAATCCCCCTGGTCATCCAGTCCAGCGTGAATGTGGATCTTTGGTGGGACAAGTACACCGCGGTTACACATATATGTACAGAATGCACTCATTGATGAATTGTGTCTATCATAATTTTAATTGCTGACACTAGAAAGGCAGAGGGAGATGACAAAAAGTCCCAGAGTGTGTTGGAAATTTAGAACGTGTTTAAAATAATATTGTTTTTTTGTTGTGCTCTGAATGTAAACTAATATATATATATATATATATATATATGTGTATGTATGACCAACTCCTGTCGTGCAGTTCCGGGCTGATTCCTCACCTTCCTTGGTATCATTGAGACCCGACGAGGTGATATCTTGGGGCTCCTGAGATTGACTGTCATTTTTAGCTTCTTCATTTTTAAATTTTCTAATGATTGCTCCAACAGTGGACCTTTTTCACCAAGCTGCTTGGCAATTTCAGAGTGGCCCTTTCCAGCCTTGTGAAGGTGTACAATTTTGTCTCTGGTGTCTTTAGACAGCTCTTTTGTCTTTGCATTTTACCTGGCAAAATCAGACTCCCCTGCCAAAATAGACTCTGTTTGAGATACAGAATTGTAACTTGTAGAGTAACCTTATGTGGCATAAATAAGTCAGCACAGTGAATTTGAAAACTTTCAGACGTTTCTCATAATATTACTATTATTATTATTAATAGTAGTAATAAAAACGATCTAGATTTGTCGAACACCTATTCAGTAACACATCACAAAATGGAGGTATTCCTCTATAGTTGGATCCCAAAACCAAAAAAAAAACATAACAGGTTTAAAGCGTGTCTTACTTTGCTAACAGTATAGGCAGGGAAGTCCGATTTTAAATGAAAAAAATATATATACTGTATATTTGTTTACACCACGGGATCCAATGCAACCAGAGTTTCATTCACAATCTCATCCGACTCCCATCCTGTTTGCATGGGAGTTGGATTTGGGCACAACAACTGCTGTGAAATGAAAGGGCGAACTAAAGAAACCCGACCTCTAAGATGATTCTTGTGTACCATCACGAGATTTAAAGCGACCAAAGTAATTATTGAGGTGCGATTGGATGTAATACCCATTTTACACTACAGGTGTCAGTCAAGCCAAATGCAATGTAAACAACTTTAAAAGAAGAAATTAGCAGCTAATATCCTAGCATGTCCCGTTGAACAAACGAACAGTCCAGCTGTTTTTACAAAGCTTCTTTTCTACATACAGATATTTTATTTCAACCTGTAATATTACATTTATTGGAATTAGCAATAGACATTCCAGATTCAATGACATGAACGCACTTGTTGGCTACAGCGGATCTTCGGATTCGGACAGTGACAGAGACTCGGAGAATGTAAACAATGATCGGAGGAGGTTGGTTAACTTATTTATAAATAGGGATGATCCAAGCTGTCGTGGGGCCCTAGGCAAAAATAGAATTTGCCCTACCATTAATTGATCATTAGCATTCTACCAGAACTCATTCCATGTTATACTCCAGGGATGGGCAACTACTTGGAGTCAGGGCCGCATCTGGTTAAAAAAATGGCCAAGGGGCCGATCTTGGAGACACATCCAATCTTGTTAATTTATGAATAAATCTATATGCAGACATTAACATTTTATGTTTTTCAACAGATTAGTCTCATCGAATTTGTTTTAGGAAGATCGAAATTAAAGTAAAACAATATATTAGCGTCCCGCTTTAAGCCTCTAATTTGACAGTCTAAGTATTATTGTATTGCTGTAGTATTTCTGTTGTAATACTTATCTACTAGTGTTTTGTATTATAGTATGATGTAGTGGTATTTTTAAAGTATTTCTGAATCAGTACTTTATAGTATTTTTGTTGTATTTTTGTAATATAACTGTAGTTGTATTTTTGTAGTATTATAGGGAAAATATCTGTTCTAGTATTTTGTATTATAGTATTACTGTAGGAGTATTTTTGCACAATTTTTTCTCTTTTTGGAATGAAAGCAAAATAATATATGAAATCCCTGTTTTTAAGCACTATATTTTACATTGAGTTTCGTAGTTATTTTTCATTATTTTTTGCGTGTATGTTGAAGTATTTTCTTGTAGAGCACAGGTGTCAAGTGGGCCTGATCAGGCCTGCCAACAGAATAAATCCGCACAGTGAGACAATGCTGAGGGAAGTGCAAGAAAAAAATACAACTGGAACTCTCTTGCTCTCTTTCCCTCCTTTTTTTCTCTCTCCCTTCTCTCTCTCTCTTTCTCTTTCTCTCTTTATTTTTATCTCCCTCTTTACCTCTCTCTCTGTGTTCTTTGTCTCTCCCTGTCTATCTCTCTCTCACACACCTTTTTTTCCTCTCTCTCCCTGTCTATCCCTCTCTTTCTCTTCCTCACTTTTTTCCCTCTCTTTCGAACTCTCTTCTCCCGTTTCTAATTCTCTCTTCTTTTCTCTCTTTCTTCCTTATTTCTCTCTTTCTCCCCTCTCTCTCTTGCTATCTCCTTCTATTCTCTTTCAATCTTTCTTTTTTGTTTTAAATCTTCCTTTTTCTATATTTTTTTTCTCCCGCTCCTGGACCTACTAGATGCCCTCTTGAGATATTTTTCTAGCATGTGAAGGGCTAAAATGATCTCTATGGGTGAGGGTGTTTTTGTTTAAATATGTAATCAGTCTCTAATAAAATATCACATCTTTGCACTTTTCCAGTAACAGCACGAGAAAGGATGACGGTTCCCTGCTGGATATGAAGACCCGCAACTTTTTACTGGAGACCGAATCTGCCTCCAGTGACTCCGAAGAATCCGACCACAGAGACACAAACTCGAAATATCCTTTGAGTAGCAGAATGCAACCCACCCTCGATTCCGGGACCACCCCCTTCAAATTACCTCCCCCAAGTCTGCACGGCTGCTCGCAAAGTAGCGTGTTCGCCAACCCGTTCAAAGCTCAGGCCGAACAGAAGCTGAGCGCTTTGCAGAAGCACGTTCCGCTCACCGTGCAGGCCAAACCTTCCCAGATAGGAGGAAAAAAGATCTGCGCCTCCTACCGGAAAATCGGGAGATGCCGATTTGGGATCAAGTGCAAATTCGCGCACGATAGCGATCTACAAACTGCCATAATCCCCGATGAGTGTCACGCTACTTTTAGTAAGGAGATCCGAGCCCCCCCGTTGGCTCCGGAGAGGCCCGGGAAGGAGAGAGAAGGAGAGCTGCCGAAGAAGCGAAAAGTCGGTGTGACAGACTCATTGATACCACCCAAAAAAGCCATGAAGCAGTACAACAAGATAAAGAGCAAAGAATCCCACAATATGTATAATAGACCCCGGGGATATGATAATAATCCATTCTGAGCTGAATGAATGACTGGAACTTTATTTTGAATATAAGAAAAACAAACACAAAACAACAGGTCAAATAACAAAAACGATGTTAATGTTACATGTCCAAAAAAGATTCGGAAGAACCATGTGTTAATTTCATCCTACCCCTTCCACTTCCTTAGTAATTGTGTATTACAGATAGCTCCTCTGTGTATTTTATTTACATATTAAAAACACCTTCTGAATATACATATTTATATAGGTTCTTATTACAAGACCGTAAGGAAATAATAATAAAAAATAAAAGTAATAAAGCGAATTTCTTTTTCTTTTATATTCCACCCAATACAAAAAAGTAATACAAAAAAAATTGTATTAAGGAAGGTAACAAAAGATGGCACAAGAGGGGAGTGGTTACCACCCCCTATTCAGGCTTATCTTCTGGATGTGCACAGTCACTTCATCATTATCACCTACACTATTTTCACCATCATCATCGTACATTTTCAGCATACTATATAATAGGTGTACGTATAATGATAACAATTATTCTCTCGGTGCTCATGGTGACAACTGGCTGTTTGGGGTGTATTTTGTAATCATACTAAGTAGCTTTGATCTGTCCTGATCTGTGCATTAAAAAGACGAGACATGGGAGCTTGAGCCAGATACCTTCAGCATCAAACCTCCCACTTGTCTGCCCTAACAAGGAGTTGTCTGTTTTTTGTTCATATTAAAAGTTATCATTATGTGATTGTATCCCCATTTATTTAGTTTTTGTTCAGTTTTCACCATCATCACCAACATAACTATTCACCTGATTGTTTAGTTTATAAATATAGATTTAGGTGGGTTTTTTAAAGTGAAATTGTCATATGACAGGGGACAGAAACAACGTAATTTATTGAGAGCATTCAACGTTGGGTCAGAATTCCATTTTGCAATGTCAAAACAAAAACGATTCTAATTTAAGTACAGTGATTTAATTATGTGGGTGATGCGGCACACATTTTGTAAAACAATGGAACATACTGGGCCCCTTGACAATCAGTCCCATGGCGGCCAGTCAGAATGGTGAGATATCACACCCAACCGCCCCACGTCAGAGTGGTCCAGCTTAGCCAGCATCTAATCCTCAGCCACTACCAGCCAACCACGGTTTTAACACACTGCATCCCGTAGTCCTTTTCCTGACCGAGTTTCCAGACTTCAGGATTCCTCACCGCTCTACTACCGAAGACATAAAACCGACCTTTACTTTCATGGAACCCAGACTGACATCCATCTCATGGTGCTAGATATTAATTGCTGTGACATTTAAGTGTAATTCTATCAAAATACAATCACACCCAGTTGTTTTAAATCTTATCTACAGTAAAATTAGGCCAAAGTTGTTTTTCAATCCAAATTGTGCCAGTGAAGATCCCAACTTCTATCTTTCTTTTTTTATATTCGTGTTTGATTTGTATTCAAGTCAAGTTTCCTCTTTAGATTATTAGTAAAGAAAATTTGAGAGCGTGTGCGTCTTGATTAAAGTATTTTGAATGATCAAAAAAGGGTAAGAAGAATTCCCTTAAAGTTGTGTGTTGCCAACCTTACAGAATAACTAAAAAGGTTTTTCATCTGTTTTCATGATATAACAATCTCAAAACGTGTGTGCTGCTCCAAAAAGGCAAGACGAGTATATAAAAGGGATAAACGTCCTCTTCAATTTAATTGGTCAATCGATTATTTGTTGAAATAATTTATTGATCACCTAGATTTCGCTACACGATCTAATTTTTTAAATTTATATATAAAACCCGATTTGCATGCGTGGGTTCGTATGTGTGTTATAGGCTTCAAAACCGCTAAAATAATTATCTTGAAAATTTACATAGTTTTACTCTAGGCTTCTTGGAGTGTTTTTAGCTAGGTTTTGTGTCAAGGCACGGCCAATAAATAATAATTAAAATAAAAATACATTGTATTTCAAAGCACATTTCAGGACACCCAAGGTCGCTGTACATATGAGTAGGACACAACAATAAACGAAGAGTAAAAAAACAAGTAATAAATAGCCAATAAAACACTTTATAGTTAAAAGGGGCGTTGTGTAAGGCATATGGTCAATAGGCAAGTCTGAAGAGGTTAGTTTTAGGTCCGGATTTTAAGGTGGACGGGGTCGCAGAATTTAGTAATTGAGGTGTGAGGTGACAAGGCTATGGACGAGGATAGCTGTTGTGCGTGGAGTGAGGAAGGGGCGAAAAAGGTTGATGGAGCGCAGGTGTAAGTGGGCTGATCGGGTGGTGTTATTTATATGAGAGTTAAAGGAGAGCGGGGGATTTTGTAAGGTTTATTGTTCTATATTCTTTATCAGTTATCGGTCAAATCATAATACGCTACAAAGCCAAGGGGCCAAGACACTGAGTCGAGGTCCTAGCCACAATTCAATGCCTTCTAAGACTTTTCAATCACTTATCAGCTATCGAGGATGACAACCAGACTCCTAACCAGAGGGGAGGGAAAAACTGAGGAATTGTCGACAGAAAGAAGGGGTCAACTTTAGAGAGGGTCGATTTGGTGCCAATAAGAAGTAGTTCCTTTTTATTGCTGTTAAGTTTAAGGAAAGGTAAACCTGGGTGTCATCCGCGAAGCAGTGAAAGAAAAATTTGAATTTCCTGAAGATATGGCCTAGAGGGGCCCCGGGACAGAGCCCTGGGACACACCTGAGGAGGCTGGAGAGGGGTCAGAGGAGAAGGACTTGAGTTGAATTAATTGCGTGCGGCCAGAGGTACGAATGAAACCATTGGAGGTGGAGGTGGGACGGACAAAGTGCAGAGAGTTTGCTCAGAAGGGTCGAATGGCAAATGGTGTTTAAGGCGGCACTCAGGTCGAGGAGGTTGAGAATGGAAAGTAATCCTGAATCAAGTAAATGCAGAAATGAGGGAAAGCAGATAAGAGAGACAGGATTTCAGCAGGGAAGAAGGAATGGGGTCAAATAAACATGTGGAGGGCTTGGATAGAGCAATTATTTCAGATATTTCAGTTGTACTGGGTAGATGAAAGGAGGAGAATGGATTCCTGTAGGAGAAAGGTTTAGGTGTCTGCAGAGAAGGGTAGGAACTGAGGAGCTGGTGGATGGAGCTGATTTAGACATTGAAGAAACGCATCAGTGAGTTGCAGGTGTCAGTGGAGTAAAAGTGAGGGGGTAAGGAATGGGGAGGCTCGAGGATTTTGTTGACTAAGGACAAAAGTGATTTGGTGTTGCCTTCTTGGAAGGAGATGATTCTAGAGTGGTAGGCAGATCTACTATGTGCAAGGGCTTCCTTATAGATAAGAATGTGAGTGCTGAACATGTTTCTGTGTATTGTGAGTCTAGTTTTTTTGTAAAGGCATTCTAGTTGGCGGGCTTTCATTTTCAGAGACCTAAGATCAGAGGTAAACCAGGGAGCAAATCTTGAAAAGGAGATAGACAGGGTTTTCAGAGGGGCAATAGAGTTGAGGATGTTGGCTAAACTGTTGCATAGAAGCATAGAAAATATTAACATTGATGTCCTTGAAATTCCAGAATGTGATTCACCTTGGTAAATTCATTATTGAGAGACAGAGTGGAGCACTGAAAGTGAGAAGAAAATGGTCTATTATAGGCAGTGGGTCAGAGGAACAATTGGAGGGAGTAAGACCCAGGCAACAGATTAAGTCAGTGTGTGTCCTTTGGTGTGTGTTGGAAAGTCAATATACTAGTGGGGTCTAAAGCTTTCAAGACAGGATAAAAGTCTTTGGTTAGGGGCAGATATTTATTGTCAATATGGATGTTGAGATCTCCCAGTAGTATGATGTTAAGTGACAGAGTGGAAAATTGAGTAAGCAGGTTAGTAAAGTCAGTTAACAAGTCAGAATAGGGCTTGGGGGGTCGGTAAATGGTGGCAATAACTGGGAGAGGAACCAGGCAATGTGAAAACAGTGCATTCGAATGAGCTGAATGTAGATACTGGAACCGGCAGAGCTTTCCAGATCTGGTGGTGAATGCTCGCCAAACCGCCACCACGAGCGTTCCCACGGGGACGGGAGATATAAACAAACCCGGCGGGTGTGAATGCATTGGGTTGGGAAAAGTAATTTGGCAGGTGCCACGTTTCAGTTAAACAAATAGCAACAAAATCAATAAACATGTGCTTTCCTGTACTGAGACTCATCGCTAGTTTGCGCTCCGGTTATTGCTAGGTCACTTCTTTGTGGATTATTAATTGAATTGAATTGTCTTCATTGTCATTGATATCATTGTATCGTGCATTGTTTTTAGCGGTCAGCAGGGACATACTAGGGAGGGCACTCTGTGCTGGGTGGATGTTACTGTGTGCGTGACTGTGATAGGCTGGTGTATGTCAGTCAAACATCTGTGTGCCCAGCCCCTGGTGCCCTCTCAAAAGAAACTCAGCACACGGCTTCAGCTACAGCTAATATTTTAGCGGCTTGTTACTTGGAAAGAAAATCCTAAATTAAATGGGACTCTGTGGAAAGTCAAAAGAGTGCAAAGAAATGGTGACCACCAGCGGGTACTTCATTGATTATTATTGGTGTAAATGACCTAATATGGAATTCGTCATAATTTATATTATTGCTACTAGCTTGAACACCATTTTGATTGCATTAGTATGATTATCGAATGTTTTTATAAGACCATGTTCAGATTTTGTACATGACTCTTATTTTGAAGCTTCAAAACCATGTTTACAGCCCAGGCTCAAACTGCAGAGGCACGCTCATTAAGTTTGTTATTGTTTAAGCACTAGTGCTACAATTTTCCACAGTAATTGGACGATTTTGATGAACGAATGGATTACGAACTGAAAACCATGAAGAGTTGACCATATTTCCGTTGGGACGCAACAATCGGGTTGAGAAACGACTGAGGCCGCTACTTAAAGGATGTCAAACTTATTTTAGGTGGGGGGCACATGCTAGAAAAAGTCTTATGTGGGCCAGACTAGTGGATAAAAACGAAAGAGAGGTAAAGAGAGGTAAAAAGGGATAAAGGACAGAGGAGACAGAGAAAGAGAGCACAATAGAGAGAGAAAGGATAAAAAGGAGAGAGAAAGAGACAGAAAAGAAAGAGACAGAAACAGAAAGAAAGAAGTATAGAAAAAAAGAGACACAGGGAGAGAGATAACAGTATAAGAATGAGAGAAGAGAAAAAATGCCAAATAGAGAAAAGAGTGTGTAAGAAAGCGAGAGAAAACAAGAAAGAGAGAGAAAGAGAAATGAAATACCACTCTAGAATCATATGGGGGAGATGGATGGAGAGAAAACCAAGAAAAGATAATATGAGTGAGAGAGAAAACGTCAGAAAATGGAGAAAGAGAAAATGAGAGATCAAAAGAAAACAGAGAGAGAGAGAGAAATACAGGTATGGTTGCATTACAAGTGATGCCTGGATTTGATGACAACAAGTGGACATAATTAAAACTGCAGCTCATTTTTCTCTTGTGCTACTCTCAGCATATTCTTGCAGGCCGGACTAAAACCCTTGGCGGGCCACATGTTTGACACTTGATTCATTACACATGAAACGGATGACCTTGAGCGACAACCCATGGGAAACTGTCGCATTCGGGATTCATATTTTAATCATCATGGAGCCCTGGCTTGATTCGAGGACACCCGGTCTGTCACTGAACTGGCCAGCTGCTCAATGCTGTACCCAGACAGGTAGGAGAGGCTACAACGTTTATGACGGTGTGGCGGGTATAACAGAGTTGAAATTTGATTGTTTATTGAATTCTCACAAAATCTGTGTTTTGGTTGCATAACTGTTAAAATTCTGGTACCGCATTCATTTGTTAAGCCATGGGCGTGTGCGACTGCCTTTTTCATTTGGCACTTTATGGGCTTCTGCGCTTGCCGTACCTTCAGTTCAATCACCTCGTGCTGAAGATAATTGCAGTCGTGCACAGACGCCCTGACTTTTGTATTTTTTTGTTTACTCAATGCAGGCAATAACCCGGGAACGGTGCATTCGCAATGATCGCAGCAAGGCTTTAGGGCTAGGACCTTAGCTTGGCCTTTTGGCTGAGAGTTAAGTGTCCCGGCTCCTAAGCTTTGTAGTGTATTATGAACTGACCGATAACGGATAATGGATAATGAATAACGAAGATAGAACAATAACCCTTAAAAACCCCAACCCGAGTGACTGTGAACCCTTGTGTCACGCATGATTGAGGGTCTTTACACTGGTGCCATGACCACAACTGGATCATCTGAATCAGCTCCGCGAGCGTCCCATTCTTCTCACTTTCACTCGCTATTTGCCATAGTCACTCGGTTTTGCGCGTTCACGTGAAAATGGGATGTGTCCCAATACTCTCAAGACCGAGGGAGAAGTGCCCTCAACCCATGAAATAACCACTTCAGATGGAGGGAGGTCGGTACCTGACTTTGAGTGAAGTGACTACCTAGAAGACTTTGCGAATTTTCAATATCAACAAACATGGCTGAAAAGGAACCGCACAAATGTAAGTCCTTTACCACAACAACGCATGTATTTGCAACAAAATATATTGAGATATCTTAGTTAAACATAAATGCAATAGAAAATCGTATTTTCGCGTTTAAACATGAACATTGCAAAATCGCTACTTTACACAGTGCACAAATCTACCGTGGGAGCCGCAAAAAGACTCTTCACACCCCAAACCGTAGAGTAGGATAACTGTGCAAAAAAAATCACAGTTCAGCCTATCCCTGTTTTTATCTTAAACGAGTATTGCCTTCACATCTACATGGCCAGTCGCTAAAGCAGCATAGTGATTCTTTCCTGTGAGATCAAAATGCATTAGTTTTCATCATGCATCATGAGTAATATCTCCGTATTTCACGTGGAAATACAGATGAAACTAATAACCATCACATAGTCCTCTGTCTTCTCTGTCAACACATATTAAAAAAACTAATTACCTTCTCAAAATGTTGTCCAAATGTGGAGACAATTCTAAAGCATATGTGATGCTGGCCAATAGAAGGCTCTTACAGCCATAAGAACAACATGACAGTTTTGTGTATCTATTCACTATCAAATAATTATCCAGAACACAATGGTAAGTTGAGAACTAGAACTCACCCGGTTCCTGTAACCATCAAAGGAGAATGTGTAGAATTTGTCCAGACCTACAAATACCTGAGTGTGCAGCTGGACAACAAACTGGACTGGACTGCCAACACAGAAGCTCTATTTAGGAAAGGTCAAAGCCGACTTTACTTCCTCAGAAGGCTGGCCTCCTTCAACATCTGCAAAAAGCTCCTGAAAATATTCTATGAGACAGTTGTGGCAAGCGCCCTCTTCTATGCGGCAGCGTGTTGGGGAGGCAGCGTCATGAAGAAGGATGCCTCTCGTCTCAATAAACTGGAGAGGAAAGCGAGCTCTGTTGTGGGCACAGAGCTGGACAGCCTGACAACAGTAGCTGAGAGACGGGCATTGAAAAAGCTGCGGTCAATCATGGACAATTCATCAGATCCACTACACAGCATTATATCCAGACAGAAGAGCAGCTTCAGCGACAGACTGCTGTCACTGTCTTGTACCATGGACAGACTAAAGCGATCTTTTCTTCCACATGCCATGAGGCCCTTTAACTCCACCCGGCAGAATAAAGGCCCACATTAAACCACACCCCCTACATTGCATATTACCGAATTTTATTGCAATGTGTATTCTGTGTAGCACGATCTAGATACTCTATATAACACGCTACAGTGGGTATTAGCACGTCACATTGGGTATTTGTATATTGTATTCTTTTTTCTTTATTATTGTATTGTTTTCAGCGCAGGGATGCTGCCTGAAATGTGAATTTCCCTGCGGGGATGAATAAAGTATCTATCTATCTATCTATCTCTGCAATGTTTCCCTTTGTTTTATAAAAGGAAAATATTTTCTTTTCTTAAGAACTCAATGAAGTTCCAGTTTGTGTTTTACAGTTTTATGGTTGTACTTAGAGAAACAATATACCAAATACACATGACGCACAGGTCAAGTATGAATATTAACTAGTGTAGAACTCAGGACAAATAGTGACTGCTGCAGTAATGACTAATACAGTGGAACCTCGGTTCTCGACCGTAATCCGTTCCAGAACCCTGTTCGAAAACTGATTTGTTCGATCACCGAAATCATTTTTCCCATCAAAAATAATGTAAATCATTTTAATCCTTTCCAACACCCTGAATGTTTACCTTGAATGTTTAACGTAAACATAAAGCTAACAAAGGCTAACCGTACGTTCGCGTTATCGTAATCTTCCGTACGAAAGATTACGCTAACATGAACGTGTAAAAATAAAAAAATCAGGTCGTTTACAAGTCATTTAGCACCTGGGTCTCCACAACAAGTGGTGAGCGGTTCATTGGAAAGGGAGCTGCGTCCCAACACCCTGAATGTTGGGCTCCGTTCCAACACCCTGAATGTTTACCTTGAATGTTTAACGTAAACATGAAGCGTTCGCGTTATCGTAATCTTCCGTACGAAAGATCACACTAACATGAATGTGTAAATATAAAAAAAAAAGGATAAAGAAAAGAATTATGCATAGGATTTCTTACCTTTGTGTTGGTCAGCAGAAGTCGCAGGTGGACGGTGGGGAGAGGATCAGACACTCGCACACCTCCTTCATATTTTGCTATTATTTCTTTCTTAAATGCAATAGTTGTACGCACAACTTTTCTTTTTTTACCTGTAGCAACTTTGCTGCTTGCACTGACTTTCTTCGGAGGCATAATTAGGGGCTAAAACACTTCGTACACCTATATTAAAAGCGAAAGCAAAACAAAGCACGTCCGCACGCGATAACAGTTGGCCACGAATAGAGCGATCTACACCCGCACGCCGCTCAGCATCGCATCCTAGCGTACGCACTCACGCATTACCGGCGTTTGAACTCCGATTTTTTGACTGAACAGCGAAGCAAGAATTTCTCGAAAATTTTGGTCGGACTCCGATTTGTTTGAACTGAGAGGCGTTCGAAAACCGAGGTTCCACTGTAGTTCAAACAATGCAGAAAAGCATAGGAAGCAAATGTGGGTCTAACTTCCAGAGCCTGAAACATGGCTTTTGGGCAATTTATTCCATATTAACTGTGGACAATTCTGTGGACCTGGGAACACTGAAGACCCGTGACACCACACAGTAGGACAGACCGTGGGCTAGCCAGTGCACGTAGATCAGGACCTCCAGCCGTTGGTCCTGTTCCCTCTTCAGCAGCTCCTGCAGGGCCCAAATGGCCTTGTTGCTCAACCTGAAGTCCTGGATGAGTTCTGACTCCACATCGAACCATAAGCACAGGACATGGACATTCCTATCCAACCTGTCCATGCTTATGGGACGGCCACTCTGAAACACAATAGATAAGATAAGGAATTTAGACATAAATAGATAGATAGATAGATAGATAGATAGATAGATAGATAGATAGATAGATAGATAGATAGATACTTTATTCATCCCCGAAGGGAAATTCACTTTTCCAGCAGCATCCCTAAGCTGAGAACAATCGAAAATAACTGAGAACAATCGAAAATAACTGAGAACAATCGAAAATAACACGGGAGCTGCTGGAGTGGCTGCCATTCGTGACGGCGCCGGAGAAACGATTCAATTTGAATCATGTACAAACAAACAAACAATTGAATCATGTACAACAAACAAACAAAATATTTATGTTTCAATAAGTGGAGTGTTAATAAAATGGGGGGAAAATAATTTCTGATACTGATATAACCAGGTAAAACTAATTTTAAGTGACCTGTCCAAATGAATGTTGTGCCATCTCACCTTTCCCACTCTCTCTACTCGCTCCTGAAACTTTATCAAATAGTCCAAAATTTTACCTCATCTTCTCCGCTCACCTCGTCGTCCTCTTCTCCTTCCACTTCGCACTACAGAGACTTTTTAGCTGAGCCGTCTCTTATGACACCATCCCCTGATCTAGACCAAACTAATGCAAGCAAAAATGCAATGGCAAAGCAAAGCCACTGAGAGACAAAAAGCATTACACAAATGTTTCCGTCAGCTCCGGCTCACAGCAATAGTTGACCAGGGATAATAGATTGCAATACATTAGGTGCAAATTAACAAAAAATTGGTAATTTCTTCAGTGTCGGCAATAAGTCGAAACATAATACAGAAAGTGGTAACAACGGCAATAATTCCGGCACGAAAAAACGGCGGAGAAATTCTTCATAAGACCGCGAAGGCAAGGAAAACACGTGTTTTGAAGCGAACGATTCGAGGAAAGATAAACAAAAGAATATTCCTTGCAAGAAAAGGACTTTTCTGCCAAAATGGACTAAATTATATTCCTGGTCACACTATGAGGAGGATGATAATGAAGGCTACATGTTCTGTGATGCGCGCACCCAGCGTGACAAAAAACTGGATTGCATAAATCATTTCGCAATACGAACTTGTGGGCATAGAAAAGAAAAAGACTTAAAGTAATGTTTTTTACTGTGACGTATGCATTATGAAAGAAATGATGTTTTTATATATATCTAACGACAACTCTTTTGAATTGAATTACTTATGAACAAAGGTGTTTGGATGCTATAGAGGTTTGGTTACGAAATTATGTCAGCTTAAGGGTCAGGTGGACTGTTCTTGTGTTTGTTTGCTTTTCATCGTGTTACACATAAAAGACCCCTACTATATGTCATCAAATGGCATTAAAATACTAATAAGTAGGTTGTCATGTATGTCTACACAAACATATGGTATTATGTGAACGTGCGTTTACGTGAACTCTTACTGTATTTGACCGAACGGGTCATTGTTTTAACGAGTGGACGTACCTTGTAAAGATGAATCAGCGCTACATAGCACCGAAGCCGTCTTCAATATCGCGCATTTCTCCTCTGTTGATTGGAGACACTGAAAAGGTGATGAGCTTCCAGGCGATTGGTAATAACACAGCTGTAGCGGGCATTTTCAACGTTGCACGGACTCTCCAACTGCCACACCACAGGTTGAGCCTCTAGTTGTTTACATGTGACGTAGGCCAATACGTCACAGAGGTCTACAGCCAATTCATATTACGGCCATCTACTGGACTGGGGTGGAATAGAATAGAATATACCTTTATTGTCATTGTTACAAAATGGGTTAACATATTGTGACAACGAAATTGGGCATGACACTCCAGTTTTACATTCACAGTGAGGTATGATCCAAGAAGATAAGGAACAGAGAAGATAAGGTTATAAAACAAGGGGGATAAGGCTATAGTTATAATTTACATGGTATTTACACAAGGAATGTCGGCATGTGGGATGTTACATACAGTGTTGTCGTGATACCGTTGGTATCGTAAGGGTTGTGCAATATTGCATTTGGTGCAAAGTCATCATAGTGCAAAAAAATAGTCAGCATATGCATTGGTGCAAACATAGACAACATAGTGCAGAAAAAAGGAAATGGTCAGACATTGTGCAAGGTGAGCAGTAAACATAGTGCAGTCGACATGTGCAAGAACATAGACAAACCTTGGAACCTTGCAAGTCCCGTCCAATTTCTTAAGCGACAATGTTCACTTTGCACTCCACTCACTGAGGGGACTTCCCTATGGAGGGACCTCACTGGAGGCCAAGTGAGAGGAAAGGGATTGGGCCCAAGTCTTATTGTTGTCCGTACTCTGACTCTATAGAGACAGGCCTCCAGTCCAATGTTACCCCTGATCCATGTACAGATTTTTCTTGTGTTTGACAGCAGGTCCAGCGTCCGCAACATAACCCACCACGTTATGCCCAGGGCCTACATGTCTCACCGCCTGTCTGTTTCCCATGGCAGTATGTCCCATCACAGCATGTCCCACCACAGCATGTCCCAAAGCCTCCTCAGAAAAATGACGGTGATGTCCTTGACCGAATGATGAACATGCTTGAGGGAGTTTTGGCTAGAGTGGAGCCACGCAATCCTGAGCGTTTTCAGAGGCGCCCTGGTCCCTTCAGCTCCCCTCCATATAAGGTATGTGGTGGCGGTGATCACTCCATCCTATCTCATTGCTGATCGGATAATCTCTGTTTCAAGTGCCTAGCCCTTGGTCATTCCAAGCAGCATTGCTCCAACGAGGCTCCTACCCAACTCAGTTCAGCTTTGGGTAACTAATTGGCCTGTATTCAGAGGGAGACAGTACAGGTCAAAATGAGTTCTCCCACCACTCATTCTTTCCAAAATGAGTTATCCCACCCATTTCAATTTCAATTAAGTTTTTAATTCTGACACTTTTACACGATCTCAGTCGCTTAATATTGTTTATCAAAACACACTTACTGTAGGGGGCAGCGATAGTTTGTTTTATGTACCAGTAATAGTGGGGAGCAGTATGACCCTGTGGGGGATGTTGGATAGTGGCTCCCTGGCCTGTACAGTGAGTGAGACTGCTCTGCGTAAGCTGCTCTCTGTTGGGGCAGTACGTACAAAAGACGATTTTTCCACCAACGTGACACTCATTGGTGTTGGGGGTCGACAAGTGTGCCCAAGGCCAGCTTTAACATCCATATGGAAATCAATAAATGCAAGATGATCGTGCCAACAATTGTTGTTGAGAGACAACATGATGACCTAATCATTGCGACCAATGTTATCAAACACATATTGCATGAGTCAAAGAAGTTTAGTACGTACTGGACAGCAATCTCTGCTCCATCATCCACTGATGCTGAAACAGTGCACTTTCTTTCAAATGCTAGCTGGCTTGCATGGATGGAGTGGTGGTGAAATGCCTGAGAAGATTGGCACTGTGCTCTGCAATTTAGCCACACGCCTTGAGCCCGGCCGTGAGTACCCCTAGTAGTGGAAGCTGTCAAAACCTGCACAAGTATCTCCTGGGAGCACAGCGATGACCGAGCCTACGTCAGCACGGTCTGCCCCCAAAGGTCTAATGGTCGCCAGAATCATCACACCTCTGTAGGCAGATGGATGGGTTCCACTGAAGGTCATGAATGTCACAGAATATCCGCTGTTTTTGAGACACAATACAAAGCTGGCTGATTTGGTGCCTTGTGTTGCCTTAGAGGAACTAGACCTGGTCAGTGGCCATCAGAGTACTTCTGTTGTGCCGTTGCCCCGTCTGCTCTGATGTGAGTAATGCTGAGGAGAAGCTACAATCCATTGGCCTGGGTGACCTGGATGTCGGCCCTTGTGATCTGAGTGTAAAGACAAGTTGTCAGAGCTGATAATTCCCTATCAAAATATCTTCTCGCGTAATCACCTTGACTGCGGAAAGGCGAAGGACTTTGTTCACAGAATCCATCTGGATGACCAAAAGCCATTCAGTCTCCCTTTCAGACGCGTGCATCCGAGCCAGTATCAAAAGTTACGCCAAGTCTTGAATTAAATGGAAGAGAAAGAGATCATTCAAAAGGCGACAAGTGAATATGATTCACCTTTAGTCCTCATCTGGAAGAATAATGGTGATTTGCGTGTGCGCACTGACTGCTTGAACAAGAGAACTTTGAAAGACGCTTTTCCTCTGCTACATCAGGCTGATTGCTTAGCAGCACTTGGTGGCAACTCCTTCTTCACCACAATGGACTTGACGTCTGGGTTTTACAACATGCCTTTACACAAGGATGATAGGAAGTACTCAGCGTTCACTACACCTATGGGGCTCTATGAGTACAACCGACTGTCACAGGGGCTTTGTAATAGCCCAGGGAGTTTCATGAGGATGTTGACTTCTATTTTCGGAGACCAAAAACTATTTAAGTCTGCTATACTACCTGAACGACATTTCGATTTTTGCCCCTGACGAAGGTTCTGCACTCGAGCGTCTTGAAATGGTGTTCAGCAGACTCCGTCCCCACAATTTGAAACAGGCCCCCTTCAGAGAAACTTGCAGGTCATTCTTGGGCATGTTAAATTTTTTACACTTTATTCCGGGATACTCAACACTCGCAAAGCCATTGTTTTCTCTGCTGGATGGCCAGAAACAGAAGAAAGACAGAAAGCCCGAATGCACTGTAGTGGGCTGTAAACTGAAATCAGATGACTGGACTGCTGACCACAACCAGGCATTTACTGACCTCAAAAAGGCCCTTATCCATTCTGTTGTTTTGGCCCACCCAGACTTAAATCGTCTATTTTTGCTGTCGACTGACGCCTCACTGGAGGGCCTTGGAGCCGTTTTGTCCCAGGTACGTGAAGGTGACACAGTGGCGAGGCCAATTGTGTTTGCTAGCAGGTCCTTGACCCGGTCACAGAAGAACTACCCACCCCACCGTTTGGAATTTCTTGCACTGAAGTGGGCTGTGTGTGGGAAGTTTAGCCATTGGTTGAAAGGCCATGAGTTTACCGTGTGGACGGATAATGATCCACTTAACACACATTATGACTAAACCCAAATTGGACTGTTGTGAGAAAAGATGGGTGTCAAAGCTGGCCAATTACATTTTTGAAATCAAATACGTGTCTGGTCCCAAAAACACAGTTGCTGACGCTCTCAGCTGTATCCCTATTTGTCAGAATGTTGGCCACAGACTAGTCAGTGAACCTCTTCATGAACTCACTGCGGAAGCTGCTGTTTTGTCTGATACAGCCGTCCAACATACTCTCAGAGACTCATCAAATCAGCCCGTCATGGCAGAGAAGAGGTCCCATTTGTTGCCACAAATGCTTAGTCACTACTCGTGTCATCCCAGACTGAGTGCCCTCAAGAAGTTGCTGCTGTTGTCCAGTCACACACGGAATGGGCCTCTGGTGCGAGAACTCCTGCAGCTCAACTAATAAGTTACCTACCCCAGCTCGTTCCAGGTAAACTACGCAGTCTGCCTGCCTTCTCTGTGGATGACCTGAAGGAGGCTCAGTCCAGGAACAGGGGTTTTCTCATCTTCGGTTTTATGTTGAACGGACTCGGAGACCGTCCACACGTGAAAGGGCACACAAGACAAGTCAAGTCCTGAGTCTCCTGAGGCACTGGGAAACATTTGTTTTGAGTGAGGATGTTTTGTACAGAGTATCCCGTAATCAGATTTCAAAAGCAAAATGCCACCAGTTGGTGGTCCCTAATTGCCTGAATGCCGAAGTTTTAAAAGGGGTGCACGACAGTGCGGGCCATCAAGGCCAGTCAAGAACCCTGAGCATCGCCAGACAAAGATTCTCTTGGCTGCATATGGACAGAGATGTGAGGATGCATTTTCGTCATTGTCAGCGTTGCATAGTCAGCAAAGTCACTGAGCCTGCAGGGAGGGCCCCTCTTGAAAGCATTGCCACCTCCCGCCCATTGCAACTTGTTTGTATTGACTTTGGTCAGCTGAAGATTCACACAACAAATATGTTGACATTTTAGTGACAACTGACCATTTCACCAGATTGGCCCAAGCTTTTGCCTGTAGAGACCAGGCAAGTAGCTAAAGTTATAAGTTAAAAGTATTTATGGCTTTCCTAAAGGATCCACAGTGATCAAGGCCCAAGCTTTGAGAGCAAATTGGTCGCAGAACTTCTACAATTATCTGGGGTGCGTAAATCACATACTACCCCAATACCATCCGATGGGAAATGTTGAGTGTTTTAATCGTACTTTGGGCATTATGATCATAGCTCTGCCCCCTGAATTAAAGCAGGACTGGCCAAGATGTTTAGAAACACTCACGTTCATCTACAATTGCACTGCCCATGAAACTGTTGATGTTTGGGAGAGTTCCCCACCTCCCAGTAGACACTCTGTTCGGGAACATTTTTTCTGACCCTGACATTACCAGGTACGGCAGATATGTCATAAAACTGTCTGAAGACCTGAGGGAGGCCATGTCAATTGCTCAGGAACATGCAAAAAAGGAACAGGGCAGACAGACTCGACTCTATAACAGGGCAGCAAGAGGGCCGTCAATTGGAGTTGGAGACAGAGTCCTTGTGGCAAACAAAAATGAGAGAGGCAAGCGAAAATTGCCTGATAGGTAGGAGTCTACCATATACACTGTTATTGAGATGAACCCTCAAACACACACATTCAAAATTCAAGACACCATCACAGGTAATGAGAAAGTTGTTCACCGTAACCTGCTGATGTTGGTTAACTTTCTCCCAGTTCAAGACCAGCCCTCTCTCCAGTCTGATTTGTCTTTGTCCTCTGCACAATCATCTGCCTCTGTTTGTTCTTCAATGACCAGTCCCACTGTCTCCGAAGAATCTCATGTTCGAGTGCCTGCTCAGCTAAATCAGTCTGGATGTGCGGCAGATGATGCGCAGAGTCTTGTAAGCATCTCAGGCCCTGACAACTACACAGATCTTCCACCTGAGTCTGGGGCGAGAACCAGAATGGGCGCATGCCCTGAACTCTGAAAATTCTGATCACTCTGGTCAATCTTTAACCAGTCACAGACACGACACTGCTGTTAGGGATGACGTTTCGACTATTATTGAGCATTACACTGTTCAATCTTTAGTGACAGCTGTCTCTGTAGGTGACGTTAGTCTGCACCACACCGCACTACATTAGACCTAAGATTTATGGCCCGAGCCCGAACCCGAACCCGAACCCGAGGCAATTTCGGGCCGGGTCGGGCCTGAAATGTCAGTCATACGGTCGGGTCGGGTCGGGTTCGGTCCTGCTTTTTTTTTTTTTTTTTTTTTTTTTTTTTAAATTAATTAATTATAAATATATGTTCATTAAAAATATATACTTAAACTATGTATGGATACTAGACCAAGGAAGATAGTAAATCAAATAAATATTATTTGTGTACAATTAGTTGTGATTGCGGAAATCATAGCGTACAGTGACGTTGGTGACTTTTCCATCCGCATTAACAAACGCATTTTGTAAAATACGATCGCGCTTTATTGTTTAAATAAACGCGTTATATAGACTAGAATCTCCCAATTATTATAATTAGCTCGCTTTATTTTGTTTTAAAGCGTATTATATAGAATACGATCGCTTTTGTCGGAAGCGTACATTGACGTTGGTGACATTTTCATCCGCGTTAAAAAACGCAATTTGTAGAATACGATCGCGCTTTATTGTTTAAATAAACGCGTTATATAGACTAGGATCTCCCAATTGTTATAATTAGCTCGCTTTATTGTTTTAATAAGCGTTTTATATAGAATACGATTGCTTTTGTCGGAAGCGTACATTGACGTTGGTGACATTTTCATCCGCGTTAAAAAACGCAATTTGCAGAATAAAATCACGCTTTATTGTTTAAATAAACGCGTTATATAGACTAGGATCTCCCAATTATTATAATTAGCTCGCTTTATTGTTTTAATAAGCGTTTTATATAGAATACGATCAGGGGGGGGGGGGGGGGGGATTTGCATAGGAGTCGGAAAAGGGCACAACACGTCAAAACCCGCTTAATGAAAGTGCTGCGCTAAAATCTTAAGGACGTACTACTACTGCTGCTGTGGATTATGGCCCAATGATCAAGTCGTCAAAATGACGGACGCCCTTAAATGTTTTCGCTACCTCAAAAAAAAAAAAACGTCAATGACAGATTGTCGCTTAATGTAACATCTGCAGTGCAGACACAGAAATATAAAAGATGTAAATGTTTATACAGTTTTATTTAACTTAGGCCTAGATGTTGTAACAAAAGGCAGAGTTTAATTTGTTATCATAAATCACCCCTCCTTATAAATAAAATATGTAATTTCGGGCCCCCTCGGGCCGGGCCAGCAAATCCAGTTAATTAGTCGGGCTCGGTCCGGGTCGGGTTTAATACCCCTCGGGCCTGCGTCGGGCTCGGGTGCTTTTTTTTGGCCCGATCTTACCTCTACACTACATGGCTGGGTCGTTTTATACGACCAGTCAACAAGCTTCTTCACACTATGGCTGGACAAGATGTTACCAGACACCTACAGTGTTTGGACATGCATAACACGGTAGTTCGAGCTCTTGAGGCATGATTTTTTTTCTCTTTACGATTCTTCTGAAATAATTTGGTTTTGGAGAGAGTGTTTTGTGCTCTCTTATGTCTTATATATGTCTTGGGTAAATGTGGAATGTGTAAGGCAGGGGTCAGCAACCTTTTCATGTGGAGTGCCACTTTCAAATTTCCTTGTAAATCAGTGTGCCACACCAAGATTAATGACTCGCACAATTATTTTTTTATATCCAACAGAGCTGTGATTTTACACCAGTCCAAATATACAACATGGATATACATTGAAATTGTATAACTGACCAATTTTATCTTTCACTATTCTTGTTCATCAACAAGCTAAAAAATGAATGTGAGCAACATGTGGAAAGGCCTGTAGACATCCATGACTTCAACCATTCTTCATCAACAATGAACTACAATCAAAAAAGTAATAATATTACCGGTACTATTATTAATAATAATAATGGTAATAATAAAAACAATATAGATTTGTCGAACACCTATTCAATAACACATCACAAAGTGGAGGTATTCCTCTGTAGTTGGATCCCAAAGCCAAAATAACATAATAGGTTTAAAGTGTGTCTTACTTTGCAAACAGTATAGGCAGGGAAGTCCGATTTTAAATGAAAAAAACAAAACAAAAAAAACGATTTGTTTACACCACGGGATCCAATGCCACCAGAGTTTCATTCACAATAAAATACATTACATATGGCTATTATAGTACATCAAATAAAGGATATTTGTGTACAATTAGTTGTGATTGTGGATATCATAGCGTACATTGATTCGTCTCCGGTGTTGGTGACTTTTACTCCCGCGTTAACAAACACATTTCGTAGAATACGATCGCGCTTTATTGTTTTAATAAACGCGTTATTAAAATGGTGGCTTGGTTTTTTCACTCAAGGAGCCATCATGATTCGCTCGTTTATCACGCGCTGGTGTTTCTGTGGGTGGGTTAAAACACGGATCTCTCCTCCTCTGCGAGGCACTGCGCAGACACACGCTCACCGTGAAGCCACTAAAAAAGACAGCGCGCAATGAAAATGTCTAAATTTCAGGTAAAAATGCGCATTAAAAAAAATTCATTATTACTGGTTAACCCGTGTCATAGGTTGCCGACCCATGGTGTAAGGCATTCTATGGCCGGTGGCTGGTTCAGAGAATTTTTAATATTATTCTCTGTCCACTGCATCCTTAAGGGATACTTCTCAGGTTGGTCCTAATATGTGTAACTCAATGAAAACTGTTATGTAGTGATTTTGTTTTTGTAACCAAGTGTGAGATTTTGTCCAGAATTCAGTGGGGGTGGGTGTAACAGAGTTGAAATTTGATTGTTTTTAGATTTTTTAATTCTCACAAAATCAGTGTTTTTGTTGCATTACTGTTAAAATTCTGGTACCGCATTAATTTCTTAAGCCATGGGCGTATGTGTGTGTCTTTTTCGTTTGGCACTTAATGGGCTTTTGCGCTTTCCGCACCTTCAGTTTAATTACCTTGTGCTGAAGATGATTGCAGTCGTGCACAGATGCCCTGACTTTTGTCTGTTTTTGTTTACTGAATGCAGGCAATAAACCGAGTGACTGTGAACCCTTGTGTCGCGCATGATTGAGGGTCGTTACACGAGGATCCAATAGATTGGATTTCTGTGTTAGGATAAAGCTGGAGCTGTATTTCTTTCTCTCTTTTTATTTATCTATTTATTTTTCTCTCTCTCTTTTTCCTATTCACTCACTTTCTATAACCTTTTTCGCTCCTTTTCTCTTTCTTTCTCACCTCTCTTTTCCCTTTCTTTTTTAGTTTCTTTTTCGCTCTTTTCGTGTTTCTCTCTTTTTTGTCACATTCTCTCGCTTCCTCATGCTCTCTGTCTTTTTCACAATCACTTTTTTACTCTCTATTTGACTTTCTCTCATTTCACTTTTCGCCTTCTCTTTCATTCTTGATCTCTCTCTTTCTCACCTCCTTTCCCTCTTTTTTTCTCTCTTTTCTCTTTCTTCCTCTCACCTTTTTCTCTATTGTGATCCCTCAATTTGTCTCTCTTTCTCCCCTTTTATCTCTCTTTCTCTGTTGTTCTCTCGCGTTTTCTATTTATCTCTCTGTCCTTCTCTCGCTCTCATTTTTTCTCTTTATTTCTTTCTCTTTTTTCCATGTCTTTGATTCCATTCCTTTTTCCTCTCTCTTTTTCTCTCCCTTTCTCTCTATTGTGCTATCTAAAATTCTCACTCTCTTTCTTCCTTTTTCTATCGCTTTCCTACTCTTTTCCTCTCTCTTACGCTGTCTCCCTTGTTCTCTTTTTCCATCCTTATTTTATTTTCCCCCTTTTCTCTCTCTTTTTCTCCCGGTCTTTCTTTTAATACTACTAGTCTGGCCCCCAGAAGATTTTTTTTTCAAGCTTATGATCTCCTATTAAAATGAGTTTGACCACCTCTGCCCTAGTGGCTCACGGGCGCTTTTCAACAAACCACGGCCCAAACAACCTCGCCCAAGGAGAATGCTTGGCAAAGCCAAGTCCTGAAGCGCTGGGTTATTTTGCTTGTAATGCAAAAGTACACAAACTGTACTTTTCCGCCTCAGCCAAATAATCCTCTTGTTAATGATTGTATTTCCCCTTATTAAGTAATATTAAACTTTACAATCACACCACCAAGACTAACTATGTAGAATGAAAACAAAGGTGTCTTATCTTACTAGAACGGTTAGAAAAGTGGATTGGTCTCTCAGGAACCGTCCTCTTATATTTCAGATCATACCTCTCAGATAGGACGCACTGTGTGACTGTAAATATGGTGAAATGACATCCGAGCCCTTTTGTGTTATCTGTGGGTTTCCGCGGGGTTCAGTATTTGCCCCCCTTCTTTTCAGCATTTACATGCTTCCATTAGGTGATATTATTTGCAAGTGTAATATCAGTTTCCATTGCTACGCAGATGACACTCAACTATATCTTCCGATGGAGTAATCTGCCACACTAAACTGTGGAAATTTGGAGGCCTGCCTCACTGAGATAAAATAATGTATGTCACTCAACTTCTTGCGCCTTAACTCTGAAAAGACTGAAATGTTAGTTATTGGTCCATCTTATTGCCGTGACTTGTTCTCAAAAACTGTTCTGAACATTGACAAATGTAATATCACCCAGAGTGACTCAGTCAAAAATGTAGGTGTCATATTTGACCCCAATCTGTCCTTTCAAACACAAGTTAAGAAAATTACTAGAACAGCTTTTTTCCGTCTTCACAACATTGCTAAAATTCACCCTAAGCAGTCTCATTTGGATGCGGGGATTGTAAATCATGTGTTTGTTTGTGTGTGTGTGTGTGTTTGCCACTCATTGCACATTGCTCTCTGCACTATGGTAATTACAGCGTTATTGTTACAGTGTTAATGTTACTGTGTACCTGACTTGTTAACCTGACTGCCCATTTTGCACATCTGGTTAGCTACTCTTCTTGCACTATCGGCACTATGGTAAAATACTATACGTAGCCAATTACAATACAACTTTATTTATATCTGTACATTCAAGGAAACTGTGGGGGTCAGATGCATCGACATTTCGTTCTGTATACACGTGTACTAGAATGACAATAAAGTAGATCTGAATCTGAATCTGAATCTGTTACCCCCCGTCTCGATTACTGTAATGCACTACTCTCCAGTCTCCCGAAGTCCAAAATCAAGAGCCTTCAGCTGGTACAAAATGCTGCAGCGAGGCTTTTAACTAAGACAAGAAAGTTTGATCACATTACCTCCGATTTTAGCTAACCTGCATTGGCCCCCTGTTAGCTTAAGATGTGATTTTAAAGTTCTGTTGGTAGTATACAAAATCATGCATGGACTTGCTCCCTTATATCTTTCAGATTTAATTTTGCCCTATGTTCCGGTCTGAAGCCTTTGCTCTAAAAATGCTGGTCTACTAGTGATCCCAAGAGCCAAGAAGAGATCCGCAGGTTCAAGAGCGTTCTCCATTCGGGCCCCAGTGCTGTGGAATGCTCTTCCCCCTGAAATTCGATCTGCAACCTCAGTGGAACTGTTTAAATCTAGGCTTAAAACACACTTATATTATATATCATATGAATAACCTATATTTTATGTTGACAATATCTGTGTATTAATTGTTATTGCAACATCCATTGCAGCCTGGTCATCCTGGAAGGGGGATTGCGGTCGCTTCTCAAGGTTTCTTTATTTTCCTCATGTTGAGGTTTTTGAGTTTTACCTTGCCCTCATGTAGGTTTTAGATAAGGGGATGGTGTAATAATAGTCTGTGGTTTGCAATAATCTGTGCTCTGTGCAGCCCTATGAGACTCTTTGTGATTAAGGGCTATACAAATAAACATGACTTGACATGTAAACACATTCATTTTCTATTATATGTAACAGAGGGCAGCACGGCGGTGCAGTTGTTAGCGCGTGTGCGGCACAGTTCTAAGGTCTTGGGAACCTCCTGTGTGGGTTCAAATCCAGCTACCGGACTTCCTGTGCGGAGTTTGTATGTTCTTCCCGTGCTTGCGTGGGTTTCCTCCCACATTCCAAAGACATGCATTTCAGGTGGATTGGCCGGTCCAAATTGTCATTAGGTGTGAATGAGCGAGCGAGTTGTCTGTCCCTGTGTGCCCTGCGATTGGCTGGCAACCAGTTCAGGGTGTCCCCTGCCTACTGCCCGATGATTGCTGGGATGGGCTCCAGCACCCCCGCGACCCTACTGAGGATAGGCGGTGCAGCTAATGAGATGAGATATGTAGCAGATTAAAGTTAAAGAATTAAACTTACGAGAATTGTCATGCCATTAGAAAACTTTTTTTGCTTTAATCAAATAATTAACTAGTACATAGTAAGTACTACTTATGTGTAATACAAGTGTATATAATTGGATAACATTCTAAATATACATGTAAGGAAACAAATAAATTTGATTTACCGCTGTTTGACACTTGACGGGATTTGAGCTGGTCGAGTGCAGTAGCGGGTGGATGAAGGGGAAAAAAATTAAACAGATTTTAATACTTACAAGAATTGTCATGCCCTTAGAAGACATTGTTGCTTTAATAAAATAATAAAATATTACAGAGTGACGACTTATGTGTAGCATACGTACAGGTATATATGATTGACCTTATAAATAAATGTACAGACAAAAAAATGAAATTTTATTTACCTTTGGTGTGACATGAATGAAGCTGGTCAAATGGAAAAGTAAGTGGATGCAGAGGAGGAAAAAAAATATTTTAAAACTTACACAAGTTTTAGAAAACTTCCTTTTTGTAAAATAATAGTCCCGATCGCAAACATGCAACTGACAGAGGATAGTGATTTTTTTTCTTTGTATTTCTTAAAAATGGCAAGATTAGTTTCCATGGTTATCAGGCTTTGCTTCTCCCTTTAGCATTACTGCAAGCTGTGGGACCCATAGCTAATAATTACGGTGCAAATAATTT
Source organism: Urocampus carinirostris (assembly GCF_059441175.1). Lineage (NCBI taxonomy): Eukaryota > Metazoa > Chordata > Actinopteri > Syngnathiformes > Syngnathidae > Urocampus > Urocampus carinirostris. The sequence continues at coordinate 43,923,536 of NC_142356.1, read as the reverse complement.
AGTATTGTATCACCAACTCTATAAACTTCTAAGAAGCACTAGATTCCTAACTCAATAGAGATGGGTATTGTGGGAGGTAATTCAGCCAATAGCATATTAGCATTTTCATGATGCAACCATTAGCAGCCCAGCATGTTGTCAACCAATTACAGACAGGCATCTTATATACATAACCTGCACAGGCACATTAATACGGCAATGATTTAATTTTCTAGGTTTTCGGGCACACAAAATGCTTTGTTGTTGATGTGGTGTGGTGTGGAATATATCATGAAGAGGGGTTGAAAAACATATTGTTCTACACCACAGGTGACAAACGTGTAGGATCAAGCCAGCCAACGCTTTTAATCCGGCCTGCGAGACATTGCCCAAAAAAAAAAAAGCACTAGAGACACATGTCACTAAATCAAAGCGCCACTTGCAAAGCGATTGGAGGTGTGATTCTATCTTTTGATCTTTTTTTGCTCCCTTTTTTTGTTCCCACACCATCTTTTTTTCTAACACTTTCTCTTTCACTTGGTTTAATGATGAAACTAGATCTCTTAAACGAGAATGCAGGAAATCTGAAAGAAAATAGCGCGCTACCAAGCTTGAAGTTTTCCATCAAATCTGGTGTGATAGTTTGTTGAAGTATAAAGCGACCCTGGCCTCTGCAAAATCAGCCTACCTTTCGAAGGTGATTGCGTCACAAAAGAACAATCCCAAGGTCCTTTTCGACACTGTAGCATCGCTCACAAGGAAACAGACTATCCCAGATAGCTCCACTCATTCTGCCCACGACATAATGGTCTTCTTTACTAAGAAGATCCAAAGCATACAGGAAGAAATTGCTAAAGACAGTATTAATTCAACACATACTAAAGCACTCAAATCTATAGATGCACAACATGGTGGCTGTCCAGGGATTTTGTCCCGTTTTAGTGAACTGTCACTCGATAATCTTAAACAGATGGTAAATACGGCCAAACCGACGACTTGCCAGTTCGACCCGCTTCCAGGTTCACTTATTAAAGGTCTCTTTGGCGTTCTTGCACCTTCAGTTCTAAATATTTTAAACATATCACTCTCCTCAGGTGTAGTTCCAGCTGCTTTTAATTCCGCCGTCATTAAACTACACTGAAACGACCCAACCTTGATCCAGAAAACTTATGTAATTATAGACCTGTGTCAAACCTACCGTTTCTTTCTAAAATACTTGAAAAAGTAGTGGCACAGCAGCTGAATGATTTCATGACCGAGAACAATCTCTTTGAATCAATGCAATCAGGATTCAGGGCTAACCACTCTACTGAGACAGCTCTGATTAGGGTAAGCAATGATCTCCTACGGGCAATGGACTCGGGCGCATCATCACTTTTGCTGCTGCTGGACCTTAGGGCTGCATTTGACACAGTGGACCATAATGTCTTGTTAGAACGGTTGGAAAAATGGATTGGTCTCTCAGGAAACGTCCTATTATGGTTCAGATCCTACCTCTCAGATAAGACACACTGCGTTAAATATGGCGAATTGACATCTGAGCCATTTAGTGTTACTTGTGACGTTCCGCAGGGTTCAGTGCTTGGCCCCCTTCTCAATTTCCTGCGTCTTAACTCAGAAAAGACTGAAATGTTAGTTATTGGTCCATCTAAGTCCCGTGACTTATTCTTTAAAACCGCTGTGAACATGGACAATTGCCACTTCACACAGAGAGACTTTCTTAAAAATTTAGGTGTCATTTTCGACCCCGATCTGTCCTTTCAAACACATGTGAAGAAAATTACTAGAACCGCTTTCTTCCATCTCCGTAACATTGCTAAAATTTGTCCTATACTTTCTCAGTCGGATGCGGAAATCATAATTCACGCATTTGTTACCTCCCGTCTCGACTACTGTAATGCACTACTTTCCGGTCTTCCGATGACCAGACTCAAGAGTCTTCAGCTGGTACAAAATGCTGCAGCGAGGCTTTTAAGAAGGACAAAAAAAGTACGATCACATCACCCCAATTTTGGCTTACCTGCATTGGCTCCCTGTTAGCCTAAGATGTGATTTTAGGGTTCTCCTACTACTATACAAAATCATACATGGACTTTCCCCCTCATATCTTTCAGATCTGATCTCCCCCTATGTCCCGGCCCGAAGCCTTCGTTCGGAGAGCGCCGGTCTCCTGGTGATCCCAAGAGCCAAGAAGTGTTCCGCTGGTTCGAGAGCCTTCTCTATCCGGGCACCGGTGTTGTGGAATGCTCTTACCCCTGAGATCCGATCTGCAACCTCAGTGGAAATGTTTAAATCTAAGCTTAAAACTCACTTCTACTCTACAGCATACGAATAACCTAAACTTCTTATATGTAATAACTTGTGAAGCCCTTAGAGACTAATTGTGATTAAGGGCTATACAAATAAAAATGACTTGACTCTTCACCACACTCTCTTTTTCTCTCTCTCTTATTTTTTTCTATATTGTTCTATCTTTACTTCTCTTTCTTTTGTCTCACTTGTTCTTTATCTCTCCTAACCTCTCTTTCCCTCTTTAATCTACCAGTCCGGCCACTGTAAATAAAAAAAATTCTACCATGTAGCCCCCAGCTTTAACTAGTTTGACACCCCTGTCTCTGTAACCCAGGGTCTACTGTAACTGATATGAAAAATCCCTTTCTACTCCCAATCCTCATCTGGGCTCTCAATAAACAAAGCCTCTGTTGTTAAGAGATTTATTGACATCCTGTTAATGAAGCGTGCACGTTTCCTCAAAAAAACATACTGTAAACTTTACAAATGAACACTTATTAGGAAACAGCAACAAACAATAAATGACTTGTCATGTTGTATAAATATTGTTTTTGATCCTTACACTACAGTTTGTTATATACAAGTTTTACGATGAACGTTTGTGGCAGCCCTACTGTGTGTAAAATATTTAGTACATATACAGTGATGTTCAAAATAATAGCAGTGTGATGTTACTTACCAGAATCTCCCTGGGTTTTAGTATATTATTCATTGTTGCATGCCAGACAAGTTATCAGTAAGTGCAGTAGATTCTAGGAAAACAAGACCCTGCATTCATAATAGGCACTCTGAAGACTATACAATTGGGGAAATCATTCAAAAGGATGTGTTAAAAAATAGCAGTGTGGCAATCAATCTATGAGTTCATCAATTCGAGGGAAGAAAAAAAAACAGTTGGTGTGAATCAAGTGTAAATCGGGTGAAACCCATTTAAGGATGATGAAGCCAGTACAAGTTGAAAATGCATTAGGGGAAATTAGGTTGTTCAAGACACTGTTCCGAAGAACAGCGTTATTTGATTAAAAAGTTGGAGAGAAGAGAACATATAAAGAGGTGCAAAAATGGTTGGCTGTTCAGATAAAATGATCTCCAATGGGTAAAGAAAAACAGAGAGACATGGAAGAAAATAGAAGACAACTGTTACAATGGACCAGAGAATAACCAGAATGATGAAAGCTCTACCAAGCTCTATCAACTGCAGAACGATCAAAACACAGTGTGCAGTTACCTGTAATTGCTGTGATGGTTAGAAGTCGTCTGCGTTATTTTCAAAAATCCCACGCAAAGTCCCTCTGTTAAAAATATGCGTGTGAAGAGTAGGTTACAATTCACCAAAGAACACATCCACATCAACTGATGAAAGTAAAATTGTCCATTTTGAGTCCAGGGGGACAGAGACCATGTGTGAAACGACCCCTAAACTCTGAATTCAAACCTCAGTACACATTGAAGACAGTGAAGCATGGTGGTGCAAATATCACGGTCTGGGAATGTTTCTCTTCCTCTGGTGTTGGGCCTATGTATTGCATGCCAGGGATCATGGATCAATTTGTGTGTCATGATACTTGAAGAGGTTATGTTGCCTTGTGCTGAAGAGAACACGCCCTTGAAATTGGTGTTTCAAAGCAACATTGAAACACACGAGTAGACGAGCAAAGTCTTGGTTCCAAACCAAATAAATTAATGTTATGGAGTGGTCAGCCCAATCCACAGATCTTAATCCAATCAAGAACTTGAAAAATTCTGTTTGTGAAGCAAAACCAAGAAATGTAAATTAATTGCAGAATGTTGTTAAGCAATCATGTGAAATAACAACTGAAAGGTGCCATTAGTTGGTTGTATCTATGCCACACAGATGTGAAACAGTTATAAAACAAACTTAGGTCATGCACCTAGATATTAAGATTGCTAAATTCTACGTTTCTTGGAAATACAAAATAGTTTTGAGTTATACAGTCAACAGCATACAGATATTTTTTAACACACCCCCTTGAACAATTTGCCCAATTGCACAGCCTTTGTTTTGGAGTGTGCCTATTATGAATGCTGGGTCTACTACAGCTACTGGTAACTTGTTTGGCATGGAACAATAAAATATATAGTAAAACCTGAGATATTGTTTAGTCACATTGCACCACTTTTATCGTAAACAGCACTGAATGTATGTATTAATGTATGTATGAAGACTTAAGAAAAAAAAAAAAAAACATGTGTGAAATAACTTATTCTATCTAACTTGCCCGTTTTCTAATTTCTACAGAAGGGGTGGGTAAAATAACGTCCATGGGCCACATGCAGCCCATTAGGCTAATTGATCAAGCCTGCAAAATGTAAATGTCACGTCAAGGTCAAGATGACAATGGTAAAAAAAAAAGTAATAGTTATTTGGTGCCACTCTTGTCTAAAGTGTCCCTACATTTTTACTCATGTATTACTGAGGTACCAGATTCGAGTCTATATATAACAAAAAAAATAAAACAAAAAACAAAATAAAAAATCAAATCAATCTTTTTTTCTGTCCTGGCCCATTTGTCCAATTTTTTAGCCCAGGAGTTTGCAACCCAAAATGTTAAAAGGGACATAATGGAGCAAAAAAAAAAAAAAGAAAAAGAAATTGACGAGCTACAGAAAAATAATTAAAAGCTTTATGAAGGCCTTGTAAATAGAGCGACATGGACTGTTTTTATATCCTGTATATTTATTTGAAACCGTTAAGAATGTCTTCCTACAGGGAATGTTCCACAACAGACGGCTCTGGAGCCTTGAGCAGCTATTTAGCACTACCTAATGGCTCCCTGGTGCTTTTTAAAAAATGTTTGATAATGTAAAATATGATTTAATTTTTTGCAGGAGGAAAACCTTGATACAAACATTAACGTTTTGTAATAAATATGAATACAATCTCTCTTTCTAGTCTATTATATAAATCCTGATTTGCCTGCGTGTGTTTGTGTTCGTATGTGGCTAATAGGCTGGACCAACATTTTGTAACATTTTACACAGTAGTACTTTAGGCTTCTGGGAGTGTCTTTAACGAGGTTAATAAATACCAACAAAAATCAATAAAACACGTTTTTGGGTGTACAAGAGGCTCTGGAGCTGCAGGCAGTCAGACTGCTCTTTGGCCTCCCTAGTGCCTTCAACAAAACACAACCCCAACGACCTTGCTCAAGTAGAATGCCTGGCAACGCCAGGCAATTATGCTTGCCTGGGGCGGCAGTGGCTCAGGAGGTAGAGCGCTCGTCTTGGGATGAAGAGATCGTAGTTCGAATCCCGGCTCCTCCGTGTTACATGTCGAAGTGTCCTTGGGTAAGACACTGAACCCCTAATGCCTCCAATAAGCAGGTTAGCGCCTTACATGGCTGTATGGCCGCTATTGGGAAATGTGAAGCACACTGTAAAGCGCTTTGGGAAGTCTTGACTTGAAAAGCGCTATATAAAGGCAAATCATTTCATTTCTCACCAGCTCGGTAGCCTAGATGGTAGGGCGCCCGCTCCGAGACTGGTTCAAGCCTCGGCCAAGTCATACTTAAGACTTACAACATTGCCGTCCTGCTTGGCGCTCGGCATTAAAGGTTGGAATTGGGGTTTTGGTCGCCTAATGACTCCCAACACAGCAGTTGGGTCTAAAATGGCAGCGCCCTGTTTGGCTGCATCGGCTTGCTACAGTTTAACTGTACGGGTCAGGTATATCAACGTTTCGTTCTGTGTGCATGGTTACAAAGAATGACAATAAAAGTAAATTCTATTCTTCTTGTGTGTGTGTGTATGATTATATATATATATATATATTTGCCATGAAGCTCAAAATTGAGCTAAGGTGTATCTTTTTTCCACTGATCATCCTTGAGACCTTTCTACAGCTTAATTGGAGTCCACCTGCAGTAAATTCAGTTGATTGGACATGATTTGGAAAGGCACACACCTGTCTATATAAGGTCCCACAGTTGAGTGTGCATGTCAGAGCACAAACACCAAGCATGAAGTCAAAAGAACTGTCTGTAGACCTGCGAGACAGGATTGTCTTGAGGCACAAATCTGGGGAAGGATACAGAAAAATTTCTGCTGCTTTGAAGGTCCCAATGAGCACAGTGGCCTCCATTATTCGCTAATGGAAGACATTTGGAAACACCAGGACTCTTCCTAGAGCTGGCCGGCCTTCTAAATTGAGCGATCGGGCAAGAAGGGCCTTAGTCAGGGAGGTGACCAAGAACCCGATGGTCACTCTGTCAGCGTTCCTCTGTGGAGAGAGGAGAGCCTTCCAGAAGGACAACCATCTCTGCAGCAATCCACCAATCAGGCCTGTATGGTAGAGTGGCCAGACGAAAGCCACTCCTTAGTAAAAGGAACATGGAAGCCCGTCTGGAATTTGCCAAAAAGCACCCGAATGACTCTCAGACCATGAGAAACAAAATTCTCTGTTCTAATGAGACAAAGATTGAACTCTTTGGTGTGAATGCCAGACGCCATGTTTGGAGGAAACCAAGCACCGCTCATCACCAGGCCAATACCATCCCTACAGTGAAGCATGATGGTGGCAGCATCATGCTGTGGGGATGTTTATCAGCAGCAGGAACTGGCAGACTAGTCAGGATAGAAGGAAAAATGAATGCAGCAATATATAGAGATATCCTGGATGAAAACCTGCTCCAGGGCGCTCTTGACCTCAGGCTGGGGCGAAGGTTCATTTTTCAGCAGGACAACGACCCAAAGCACACAGCCAAGATCTCAAGAGATTGGCTTCAGAACCACTCCGTGAATGTCCTGGAGTGGCCCAGCCAGAGTCCAGACTTGAATCCGATTGAACATCTCTGGAGAGATCTGAAAATGGCTATGCACAAACATCTCCCATCCAACCTGATTGAGCTTGAGACTTATTGCAAAGAATGGGCAAAACTGCCTAAAGATAGATGTGCTAAACTTGTGGGATCATATTCAAAAAGACTTGAGGCTGTATTTGCTGCCAAAGGTGAATCAACAAAGTATTACGCAAAGGCTGTGAATACTTTTGTAAATGTGATTTCTTAGTTTTCTATTTTTAATAAATTCAAAAATAGTAAAAAAAAAACATTTTCACATTGTCAAAATGGAGTATTTTGTGTAGAATTTTGAGATAAGAGATTAAATTAATACAATTTGGAATGAGGCTGTAACATAACAAAATGTGGAAAAAGTGAAGCGCTGTAAATACTTTCCGGATGCACTGTGTATATATATATATATATATATATATATATATATATATATATACACACACACACACACACATATAAATATATGGCCCGCATTTTTTTGTGTGTCAGGGAAGGCCTATCAGTGATCCCAAGAGCCAAGAAGAAATCCGCAGGTTCGAGAGCGTTCTTGATATCCAACTTCAAAGGAAGTGTTTATATTTAGGTTTAAAACACGCTTATACATAATTGTTTATGAATGACGTTGACCTCAGAAAGCTAGAAACCGGACATTCTTCTTTTTCATACATTTTATGTTGATGTCTGTGTATTGTCTAATGAGCCCTCAAACTAATTGTCACAAATAAACATGTCATGACTTGCTGCTGACCCTTGGTTTAACCCAATGCAGCCTGCGACTCAAAGGGTTTACCCACCCCTGCTCTACAGTGTACAGACGCTCCTCTATGTACGACCATTTGACTTACATAATATGGTAGACACCAACATTAAATATTCTATACTGTATCTCCAGCGCGCAGAACTTTGACATTTTTATTGTTTAATATCTCGTGCAACCATTCGATATGTTTAGTGTAAATAAGATGCGAGCAGTTTCATCTGAAATAAAAGTGGAATATGGAAGCTTGATGCTGTTGAGAAAACGTTTGGATCGCTATTTTTCTGGCCCCTTTTTACCGTGGAGGAAAATGCCGCATAACCTTTTGAAGCTCATCTTCCAAAAGTAAGTTAAAGTTCACTTTATAGAGCATAGTATTTTATGAAATGTCTATTTTTAGTACAAAACAATACAGGTTACTTATAGACTTAGACATACTTATATAAACTTTGAACATACAAAATATAGCACTGAAGCAACTTACGAACAAATTCAACTTACGATCGTCCGGAATCTCATTCGTAAGTATGGCAGCGTCTGTATATCTTTTAAAGCATGTATATTACAGGGGACAATCCCATAAATCAGGGGTCTCGAACCAACGGCCGGGGGGCCATTTGCTGCCCTTTGGATGATAAGTGCCTGGACAGAGGCCCACGCCCCAATAGGAAATTTAAAGGGTCAGTGTGTATTATTTGGCCACTAGGTGTTGAAGTGTTCTGTGCAACAGAAAACCAGTGGTAAAAATCTCAAGTCATAATGAATACTTCAGATACTCAAAGTGACCATAAAGCACCAACTTTCTTCTATTTTTGTTTTTTTTTTCTGCTTAGCCTTTCGTCAGGTTATTTCTTTCTTTCCGTTGCCTGTAGCAGCAAGATGGCAGGCAATATGGAATTTTACTCTAGGTGAAATATACATTTCTTGTCCTACAAATATTTAAAAATGCTTCACATCTATATCTGGTCATGTGTTTTTGCTAATTGTTCAAATTTTTTTTTAATGAATGACATTTTGATTAGTAAAGAGGCGATCTATATCTGGTCATGTGTTGTTGCTAATTGTTCAAATGATTTTTTTTAATGTATGACATTTTGATTAGTAAAGAGGCGATAAATTCTAACCACTTTAACACTCTTTAACTGCAGCCCTAGCTGATTATGGATTAATTTGTTACTGATAAATATATTTGTTTCTATATAGATTCCTTAATTATTTTTACTTTTAGATTTGATTATGTGTAGGAAAAAATGTTATATAAAAAGAATGGAATATTTTTGTGGAAAACCTGATTTGGCCCTATCGAACCCAGACCCTAGCTCCAGGAGAACCCAGATAAATCGGGATTGAGACCCCTGGCATAAAATGATGCCATCAAAGTGCTGATTAATTACAATAAGACATCAATCCCAAAATTCTTTCAGCGTCTACAATCGTACGCACAAATGCTTCCCTGAATTTGCTATTCTAACATATTCTAACAAACATGACGGCGTAGGGCTCCAACTTTGCATTACAGTGAGATCACAAATCTTCAAATGACCATCTGTTACACATCTGCCCCGACGTTAGCTTGGTCCTTTTGCTCCCAGGCTAAATTGTTGGCCTCTGTGGGACGGAAGGAGTTTGCTGCAGGAGAAGTGTTGTTCAGGATAAAGGTTTTCCCATCAGACACCTCCTGAAGGGGGTTTGCAGCCTGCATGGTGGTGAGAATGGGGATGTGCGATTGGCTGACAGGCTGGAAGGTCATTTGTACCACGGGCCCTTGGGCGGGGGGCTGCAGGGCGAGTTGGGGGGGTGACTGGACAAACTGGACAGGCATTTGGAGCTGGAGTTGAGTCGAGGGAGTTGAGGGCGAGGAAGGGTCGATCGGGGTGAGGGCGATAGTAACGGGTACTTGCATGGTGTGCAGACTCTGCTCTTGTCCTAGGAGGACAAGTTGGTGACTGACTTGGGGGGGAAGCTGAGCAGCCTTCGGTACCACATGTCCGTCTTGAGGGTCCGGGTCCCCGCCTCTTGCCTCCAATGGCAGCTCCAGGAGAGAGGCAGGGGTTGTGATGAAGGCACCGGCGTTTGCAGCCAGCGCCTCAGCGATGAGCACCTCCGGGTGACTTTTGGCCTTGTGGGCGACCACACAGTCCTTTTTCTCAAACTTTTTGCTGCAGATGGAGCAAGAAAATTTGTAGCCGGCGTCAGCGTCATGCTTCTTCATGTGCCAGTTGAGGGACGCTTTCTGGCGACAGGTGAAGCCGCAAATCTCGCACCTGATTATGTCAAATACAAGACAGAAACATGAATACTAATGGGAAAAAAATATAATGCAAAAGAAAAAAAGTCTGTTGACAGAAACCCAAAAATGGGTAAAAAAAAATATACAATTTTTGCACACAAAAAGGGAGAAATGTAATTTATAATAATGTTGTTTACTTTGATGTATTATTTGTTTTGTATTAATTATTACTTTTCTTTAAAAAGCACATTTGTTTTAGCTTCTTGTCAATACAAAGCATTTTTTTTACAAAGCATTTATTATTGTAAATGCTAAATGGTCTGCATTTATATAGCGCTTTTCAAGTCAATGAAGACCTCCCAAAGCGCTTTACAATGTGCTTCACACTTACCCGTTCACACACTTACACACCAATAACGGCCTTGCAGCCATGCAAGGTGCAGACGTGCTTATTGGGGGCATTAGGGATTCAGTGTATTGCCCAAGGACACTTCGACATATAACACGGAAGAGTCGGGAATCGAACGCAATCTCATGATCCCAAGACCTCCCGAACCAATGCCGCCCAAATAATGTATTTGATTTCATTATTGTTTTATTGTTTGTTATTTTGTATTGTATTATAAATGAATATTTGTATTTATTTTTAATGTCATTATTCTATTTTAAATTTGAAATAAATTTTCAATGTCTACTTGTATTATCTTTTATATATGAATCGTTATCATTTTGTTCGAATTGTTTTGGTAATTTAATTTTAATTTAATATTTTCTTATTATTTTGTACTCTATTTAGTTTATTTTGAATTTGTATTGTATTATTTTTATTTATTACCGTAGTATATTTTTTTGTGTACTTAGTATTGCATATAAAATTTCTACTCATATTTGTTACTTTTTTGATACATTTGTATTGTTTTGTTAAAAATTTGGGGGTCAATTTAGTTTGATCTTATTTCTCATTACCATTTAGTAATTGATTTAATTTGTTTGTCATTTTAAATTATTATTATTATATTTTATTTTTAATGTTTTAATTCTACTTCTGTTTCTTGTTTTTTTTTTTAAGTTATGGTTTATTTTCTTGAAGTAATTTTATTCATATTATTCTTTTTCATTATTTTTTATTCCAGCAATTAATTACCTTTATGTATTATTACTTTTTGTGTAAGATATTTTAAAAAAGCAAATTTGTCTATCAAATAACAATTTTTTTTGAATGTGGTTTTAATTTTTTTTTGCAATTGTATTATTATTTTATCATTTATTAGTTTTCTTTACATTTATTATTATTACTTTAATTTATTATCCTTTCTTTCTATCTATCTTCTTTCTATCTGTCGGTCATATCCCTCGAGAGGGGTGACCGACAGCAAGACAAACACATACAAAATAAAGACATTTTTTAAAAAGGAGCAAAAAACAAAAACTTTTGGACCATGGCCAACCCAAATGCCCAAACACCCAAACAAGTTAAGCACAAGTTATTTCTTTGCTTCCTATTTATACTTATGACCATTTAGGCTCATTGCTTTTTTAAAGTTATTTTTGCATTTTAGTTTTGGCCCAAACTTGTTGTTTATAGTTTCCGACAAGATTGTATTGCTGATGTAACCTGACATTCTAGGCAAATACGGCAGTGACTGACTGTAGGGGCTTCTCTCCTGTGTGGATCATACGGTGTACGGCCAGGTTGTGTGAGCTCTTGAAGGCACGGGCACAGAACTCACAGATGTAATCTCTCTGGTCTGTTGGTCAAAAACAAGCAGGCGTAAATAGCAAAACTCCAGCGGCATCGTCATGAACTTCAAACCTGTGTGGTGTTTGGCATGGCGAAGGAGCTGCTTCTGAAGTCGGAAGAGTCTTCCGCAAGAAGGATGAGGGCACACGTACTTCTTCTTGAGCATATGTTGGTATTTGATGTGGTGCTGGGATGACAAACAACCACCCACCTGATTGAGCTTGAGACTTATTGCAAAGAATGGGCAAAACTTAACTAGTTTATTAGTTACATTTACTCCATTACATTTATTTGAGTAAGTTTTGGGACATTTTGTACTTCTAGGAGTATTTTAATCACTACAGGACTGTCTCAGAAAATTAGAATATTGTGATGAAGTTCTTTATTTTCTGTAATGCAATTAAAAAAACAAAAATGTCATACATTCTGGATTCATTACACATCAACCGAACTATTTCAAGCCTTTTATTATTTGAATATTGCTGATTTTGGCTTACAGCTGAAAAAAACTCAAAAATCCTATCTCAAAATATTAGAATACTTCCTCAGACCAAGTAAAAAAATAATTTTATAACAGCAAAACTAAATCAAACATTTGAAAATGTCCATTGATGCACTCAGTACTTGGTTGGGAATCCTTTTGCACGGATTACTGCATCAATCCGGCGTGGCATGGAGGCAATCAGCCTGTGGCATTGCTGAGGTGTTATTGATGCCCAGGATGCTTCGATAGCGGCCTTCAGCTCATTTGCATTTGTAGGTCTGGTGTCTTTCATCTTCTTCTTAACTATACCCCACAAATTCTCGATGGGGTTCACGTCAGGGGAATTAGCAGGCCAATAAAGGACAGTGATGCCATGGTCAGTGCACCAGTTACTGGTGGTTTTGGCACTGTGGGCAGGTGCCAGATCATGCTGGAAAATGAAATCCTCATCTCCATAGAGCTTTTCAGCAGATGGAAGCATGTAGTGCTCTAAAATCTCTTGGTACACAGTTGCATTTACTCTGGACTTGATGAAACACAGTGGACCAACACCAGCAGCTGACATGGCTCCCCAAACCATTGCTGACTGTGGGAACTTCACACTGGATTTCAAGCAACTTGGATTTTGCTCCTCTCCAGCCTTTCTCCAGACTCTGGCGCCTTGACTTCCAAATGAAATGCAAAACTTGCTTTCGTCTGAAAAGAGGACTTTGGACCACTCTGCAACTGTCCAGTGCTTCTTCTCCATAGCCCAAGTCAGACGCTTCTTCCTTTGTCTTGAGTTCAGAAGTGGCTAGACCATGGGAATACGACTATTGTAGCCCATTTCCCGGACACGTCTGTGAACTGTGGCTTTTGATACCTGGACTCCAGCTTCAGCCCACTGTCTTTGAAGCTCCCCCAAATTCTGGAAGCGGCTCTTCTTCACAATTTTGTTAAGGCTGCGGTCATCTCTCTTAGTTGTGCAGCGTTTCCGGCCACATTTTTCCCTTCCAACAGACTTTTTGTGGATATGCTTTGAAACTGCACTCTGTGAACAGCCTGCTCTTTGAGAAATTTCTTTTTGTGTCTTACCCTCCTGATGGAGGGTATCAATGATGGTCCACTGGACAGCAGTCAGATCAGCAGTCTTCCCCATACTTGTGATTTAGTTTACTGAACCAAGCTGAGTGTTTTTAAGGCTCAGGAAACCCTCGCAAGGTGTTTCGAGTTAATTAGATGATTCAGGTGATTAGTTGAATAGCCTACTTGTATACTTTTTCATGATATTCTAATATTTTGAGATAGGATTTTTGAGTTTTTTTCAGCTGTAAGCCAAATTCAGCAATTTCAAAATAATAAAAGGCTTGAAATAGTTCAGTTGATGTGTAATGAATCCAGAATGTATGACGTTTTTGTTTTTTTAATTGCATTACAGAAAATAAAGAACTTTATCACAATATTCTAATTTTCTGAGACAGTCCTGTATACCTTTTCCTTTTACTTGAGTAGATTTGTGAAGAAGAAACGATAATCTTGCTCTGCTACATTGAACGAGTTAGTTTAATTCCGTCCACGTAAGTACGCGTCTGTTGCTGCAGTTACTCAGTACTTGAGTCGTTTTTTTTTTTTCATCAAATCTTTTTTTACTTTTACTCAAGTAATAGTAGGTTACTACTGGCTGAAAGCAATTTCCCTTTTATCAAACAATCCCTTATTGGCTAATGCGGGCTGTGGACCGTGAAAAAATCCAAAAGTGATGTCAATCGAAGGGTCAGAAGCTAACGATTGAAGTGAAAATAATGTTACCAGTCAGTTTATTTGCAAACAGAAAATGTGGCAAAACGAACGGATTACAAGAATGAATGTTCAACGATGCAGGAATGCTTCTCAGCAGATTCTTTTTATCTTATGTGTTTTATGGAAAATATTTTACATGGTTGGATTCACCGGACGTTCCTGGATGGAATGACTCCCTGTTTGCAGAATATCAACTCATAAGCTGACTTCCTAAGGGGTTTATTAATGAGCTATCATTGCTTTGTTTTCAGGTATGTGTTTTTGGACTGATGACGTTTTTGTGAGGAGTACATTTTGAAATCTTAAATCCCAAGAGTTCAAGTTTTCCAATGATATGAGGCATGACATATTTTCGTGACTGGTGACATTGCACACACACACGTATTCGTTTATCAAGCGGGCCATCGGAATGTTAAAGGATTGAAGTTTTATTTGCATTTATAAAAACTATTCTTTGTTTCTTTTTGCATCATCAAAAATTGTTAACACCAATTATCAAGGTTTTTCACAAAGTAAAAATAGGCTCTAAATATCTGTTATCGCCTCCTGTCAATGCTAATAATTGGAATTGGCCCTAAAAACCCATATCGGACGATCCCCAATTTTACTGTTAATTTTTTTTTTACATTAAAAGAGTCTGCTTACCTGCAGGTATCGAGGGTGAGCCAAGACAGTGCCGCATCCTTCAATTTCACATCGGACGTACTGCACCGGGGGCTTCTTTCTGCAATGGAAGCAGTATCAAAGTCATCAGGGCAAAGTCAAGTCAGCGTCAGGACCTGATGAAGGCTGCCTAAAAACATTATAAACATACCTTCTTTTTGGCATCCGTGGCGTTTTATCATCTTTTTTCCGTCGACCTCTCCTTAAAAAAACGAGAACGTTTAGGAAACACAAAAATGAATGAAGGCGCATTTTTTGCTCACTTCCTCGGGCCCTCGTCGTCCGCCACTACTTCTTCTAGCTTGACGTCCAGCTCGGTTTTATCCAGGATGTCGGAGCCCTCCATTTTCATTTCTTTCGCTTCCTCAGTCTTTGGCGCTTTGTCCTTTTCTTTTTTGTCCCTCTGTTTCAGTGGAACCCGGCGCTTGGGCTTGGGCGCATCACTACTAAAATATCAGATGGGGTTCAAATGCAATGCAAGAGTATAATAAAATTTTTTTTAAAAAAAACAAGGTAAAAATAAAGTGCTGAATAATCACCCTCATAAGCCCCCACCCTAAATTAGTTTTATTTATATCACTGGCAGACATTTCTCATTTAAACATGTAGTAAAACCTATTTTGACTTCAATTTCCATCATTTTAATGTTGTTATTTTATTTACAAGTTTTCTTTTCTCATTGTATGATTAGTTTTCGTAATTATTTTGAGTATATTCAAAAATGTTAGATTTTCAATATTTATTTAGCAGTTTGATTTTTTTCCCTTTAATTTAATAAAAATAAGAACTTATCTAAATCCTTTGTAGGAAATGTGTTAAGTAAAACATAATTTCCAAGGGGGATGAAAAATATGTTACTTGGAAATATTATTTTTAATTATTTATTTTGGACTAATAACACAATAACTAAAGGAAAAAAATAATGAAAGTAAAAAGATACTCCAAAAGAGAACATTATTTTAAAAATAGGTTTTAATCTTTAAAATGAGAAAGTTTTTTTCTCTCAATTCACTTAATAAAAATCTAAAAAAATGAAATACAGGGGTCTCCAACGTGGTGCCCGCGGTAAGGGAGTTTTAACTTGTGTGTTGGCATCCCTTTCAAAAGCTTTCATAGCTAAATGGTATTTATTTGGAGTTTTAAAACAAAAGTGCAGAAAGATATGTTAATGTTACTATTTGAATGGTTTCTTCTGTAACATTCTTATAAGAATTAGAGCTTGTCTAGCAATGTAAATAAAGTAACTCATTATTTCAGAAAAAAAGTTTTCCCCCAGTTTCAGCATTGTTGCACACCACTGCCCGTCAATGCTTCGATCAAGCTCATCTCGGAAAAGCAAGATGACGCTTTACACCAAAAAACAACAGCGACCAGATGATAAAGGTGCTGTATTGGAGTCAGATCAGGGGGCTTTTCCTGCAAACCCCAACCCAAAAAATGGCCTAGGGAAGGAAAGGCACTGCCAGACTGTACTTGCCCAAGACACATCACAGGAAGTGATGCCTTGACGACCTAGGTGGTTCAAGGGATACCCAGATTCTAAAACATTTAAAATGTGAAATAGTACGCGTTTTTGGCATATCTATGTACATACTTCCTTAGGAAACTCTTTTTTTCTTTTTCAAGATAATGCATTTTTAAGAGCCTGTATGGTCTTCCTGAGCTATGATTAGCCATCGGGATAACACATCACGCCCTCGCAAGCCAGTCACCATATATGTTGAAGAATAGGTTACCGTATTTTCCGCACTATAGGGCGCACCAGGTTATAGGGCGCACCCCCAAAAAAATAGTTTTTGGTCCTATATCTTCCATAGATAAGGCGCACCGGATTATAAGGCGCTACAATGGGAACGTCGACTAAACAGTCAGATGATTCAGTCCAACTGATTACCCCCTTAACATTCCCAAAGCTTGCAAAGAAGCAAATACGTGTCGTAGACGTGTGCGGATGCAGTGTCCGTACGATGTCACTCAAATGCATCATTTCAAATATCATTCGGAAGGTTAAAGTCTTGGGATTCAAGAAATGCCAAACATTTCTTAGTTTCTATTTTCTTTTTCGCTCGCAACTTTACTGTGCATATGACAATAAACACTTGGAATTGAGTTTAATTCACTCAACTCATCACAGCAACATCAAGATCGTTCTTAAACAAGATACCGGGAAAATATAAAGCCGCATAGCTCACCTAAGTTCTCACCTTCAATAATGATACGCAATCATGGTCTTCTTACAACCGTGAGTGAAATAAATCCAGGAGAGTAAATTATTTGCAAATACAGACTAATAAAACATGTTTCTTTATGGTGTACTTTAGCAAGCTTGCTAAGCTTGCTACGCCATTGCTAAACTCGGCCAATTGCAGGGTTTGTTTTGGCCATCTAGCCAATCCGAGGCTCCGAATAACTTCAGCCAATAGCGATCGATTTAACGGATGATTGACACATCTTTTTCGGCCATTTGCAGGGTTTGTTTTGGCCCTCTAGCCAATCCGAGGGTCTGAATAATTTCAGCCAATAGCGATCGATTCAACGGATGATTGATACATCTTTTTCGGGCAATTGCAGGTTTTGTTTTGGCGCTCTAGCCAATCCGAGGCTCCGAATAACTTCAGCCAATAGTGATCGATTTAACGGATGATTGACACATTGGTTAGCCAATGAAACGCCGGTATATAAATCCCAGCATACACCGCGGACTACTCCACGTTCTGGGGAAAATCGCGTCAGCGGCTGTTGCGTAAGTTGCCAGACCTTGTGATTTAATGTTGATCCATAAATAAGACGCACTGTATTATAAGGCGCATGGTCAGCTTTTGAAAAAAATTAAGACTTTTAGGTGCGCCTTATAGTGCGGAAAATACGGTACAAGTGTTTCAAGACAAGTTTTGGTAGTTTTTGTGAAGAATGCTTAGTGTTGCAGGTGGGTTCAGCAAAGGTACAACAAATAGCAAGCAGCCAAAATGGGGCTGACTGGCAAAACTGACACACAGAGCTAACAGGGTCTAACCCTGGTGGAGCACGGCAGTCTATAATATAATATATAATAAATAAATATACCGGTATATATTATATAGAAATAATCAGACTAAAGAGGGCTAATTGAAAAAGAAAAACGGTCTTTATAATCCCTTTAAGGATATGCGAACCGTGAATAACGGAGTAGCAACATATAGAAATAACATGATCAAGTATTTTAGAAATGCATATCAAACTGGGTGCCCTTTGAGCTAATTAAAAACAAAAAGTAGCTTTCAGCTTCAAAAACGTTGGAGACCCCTTAATAGATAATAATGTTCAGTAATACCTTTACTCATCGAAACAATCGTCCTAATAATATAAAGTTGGAATAAAGTAAATTAAGGAAAACAATTCCTAAAATGAGGTGAAAGATCTGTCAATAGGAACACATTTTCCCATGCTCCTAAATGCAGAGCATACACCAATTTCTTCGCCAAGGGGTCGTAGCTCCGATCGTTTAAATCGTCCCTGGAGAGAACATCTTCGTCACTGCTTATAATTTCCCCTTCACTAAAATAACATGACAAGCATCAATATGAGAAAAATAAAATTGCAAAGGAAAAAAACCCACAAAAAACACTTGAGTCAATCTTACCCTTCAGGCTGCAAGACTGAAACTACGTTCAAATCGTTTTTGTCAGCCTGAGATCGAAGGTCTTCCCTTTCCAAAAATCCGACACCTTCACTTGTGTCGTCTCCATTTTTACTAAGAAGGAAAAAATAAAAACAAACTCAAATGAAGAAAAAGGTTACATCGTCTTGAACAAGAAAAACCTTACATGTCACTCTTCTCTTTAAGGATTGCCTTAGCTGAGAAATAAAAAACGAATGCAGCAATTGTGAGTGTGTTCTGTCAATTTCTGTTTAAATCTCGCCATCAACAAGTCGCTCACCAATTAGATTCTGGTTGACAAGCTCCGTTTTGCACGCAGGCTTTGCCGAAATTCTTGCAGACTTGTCAGAAAAAAGCTTGGCTCGATTCTGAGACTGGGAACGCCGGCAGGGGGACGCTAGAATACAGAAAGAGAAAGAAAATATCAATGTAATGCCAGTCATGTTGGGGTGACTCAAAAATGCATTTCAAGTTTTGCAGGTAAACTTATTTTTTTATAACCCTTGTGGCATGTCAAGTCAATTCATGTTTATTTGTATAATGTGTATAATCACAAAGAGTCTCAAAGGGCTACACAGACCACAGATTAATGCAAAGCACAGACTATTATTACACCATCCTCTGATCTAAAACCTACATCAGGGTAAGGGAAAACTCAAAAACCTCAACATGAGGAAAATGAAGAAACCATATGCCTAACAATAGCTGTAGCCGAGAGGATGCTCTTCTCCCGCTGGCAGAAGAGGCAGCTCTGGTGGGTTGATGTAAACTGTGTGCTCACTACGATGGGATTCGTCCAGTTCGCTTAGTCTGGCATTGTCCGGCTTTTCACTATCAATCTTATCAGTGCATGCGTTTTCTTATGTGACAAAAATTTGAGCTCCCAAGTTTTTACTTTTGTATGCTTTCCCTTTGAAAATACAATAAGCATGTGAATGTAGATAATATTAGGTGGCATGGCAGCTAAGTGGTTAGAGTGTCTGCGGCACAGTTCTGATGTCATGTTTACATGTTCTCCTGTGTGGGTTTCCTCCACGCACTCTGGTTTCCTCACACATTCCCAAAAAAATCCAGGTGTGAATGAGCGAGTGAGTTGTCGCTCTTTGTGTACCCTGCGACTGGCTGGCAACCAGTTCAGGGTGTCCCCTGCCCACTGCCTGAATATAGCCGGGATAGGCTCTAGCACCCCAGCGACCCTTCTGATGATAAGCGGTGCAGGTAATGGATGGCTGTACCTAATATGTACCTGCCACGATGGTTAAATAAAAAGCATACAAAAATGATTAGTTTTTGGAGAAAACCAACAGGTTCATGCCTGTTTAAAAGTTTTTTTTTTGGCACATTCTAAAACAACCTCATCATACACCAAACCTTTTTTTTCTAATCAGCCAGTTACCTTCAGCATCAGTGTCAGCTTTTTGGGGTTCTTCTGCAGAGCTACAAAGAGAGGAGAGTATGCCATTAATTTATTTAATTCATAAAGTATTTAGGGTTCCAAACTAGTTTTTAGGCTTCAAAGTAGGGATTCAAAGCATTTTAGGGGTTCAAACAAAGGATTCAAACTAAGGTTTTGGCTTCAGATTATGGTTTCAAAGAGCTTTAGAGTTTTAAACTAAGGTTATTTGCTCATATTGCGGTTTTGAAGTGTTTAGGGCAGGGGTGGGCAAACTTTTTGAGTCGCAGGCCGCATTGGCTTAGACATTTTTTGAAAGGGCCAGGACGAGAAAAAAAATGTTGATTACATTTTTCGTATATAGCGATAAAGTCTCGAATACAAACCTCAGCAATACCTGAGTGTAGCTCCTATGCTGTTAGACAGAGGAAAGAAAAGCTACTGGACTTGTTCTAGGTTTGAGGAATGGTAATATTTATTTTGTTAAATATGCTTAATTTTGGGCAGCATGGCGGGACAGTGGTTAGCGCGTGTGCGGCAGTTCTGAGGTCATGAGATCGAATCTTCCTGTGTGGAGTTTGCATGTTCTCCCTGTGGGTTGCGTGGGTTTCCTCCGGGCACTTTGGCTTCCTCCCACATTCCAAAAACATGCATGTCAGGTCAATTGGCCGGCCCAAATTGTCCCTAGGTGTGAATGAGCGAGTGACCCGTCTGTCCCCGTGCGCCCTGCAACTGGCTGGCAACCAGTTCAGGGTGTCCCCTGCCCACTGCCCGAAGACAGCTGGGATGGGCTCCAGCACCCCCGCGACCTTACTGAAGAAAAGCGGTGCAGAAGATAATGGTTGGATGTTTTATTTATTTTTCAGTTTGATAGCGGTCATCTACTCTAATTTCGTTGTTAACTTATTTTTAGTAGCAAAATGTATCTGCACTGATAGGGTTTAGAATTAACAATCAATCTAAGGGTTTCAGTTTCTAATTTTGTGTCAGAATAAGTTACACATTAATACACTTTGAATTTCAATGACAGTTCAAATGAATGACAAGAAGGTTCATTAAATAAGCAATGAAAACACAATTTTCCAGTTCTGGGGATCCCAAATGCATGGGTTGAGAGGCACCTTTTCCGTTACTGGCTCCATCTAGTGTTGAAACTGAGAAGTGCAACAGAGTTTAGCTCAAGTGCCATGTGCGGGCCATATTCAACTGTATTTTCAGAATTTGCTGCGGGCCAATAAAAACTGACAAACAGTTGGCACGCGGGCTGTAGTTTGGACACTCCTGGCTTAGCGTGTCAAATTAGGGTTTTAAACAGCAGCTATGGTTTCAAATTAGGGTTTTGGGCTCGAATTAAGGTTTTAAACGGTCTTGAGGGTTTAAATGAGGGTTAAATACTAGATATTTGGGTTCATGTTGAAGATATAAACTCAATTTATGGTTTTGAACTCAGATTTGGCCTTCACATTTAAGGCTAAATATAATTTCCCAGCAGAATTTTACACAATTTTACAGGCTGTATTGAACTCAGAGCTGAATTAACGTGCATAAATGCAACCCATTTTTATCAGGTGCAGGTGTACACAATCACAGAATGACTTTTGGAAAGTGAAGTCCAACGTGTCAAAAAAATATACGGTTGATACGTTTCTACGGCTGAAATGGACACCTACAGATCATCTGCAGGCATTTTATTGCAAGAAACAAATTCAGCTAGAATAAAAACATTTTTCTGGGTGTTCCGACTCAGACTAAATCAATGTTAGCTTCACTTGCAGTGATTAGTTCAAAACGTCAAAAGAGAACCATAATTATCCAAATGGTTCAAGTCATGTTTATTTGTATAGCTCTTAATCACAAGGAGTCTCAAAGGGCTGCACAGACCACTGCAAACTACAGGCTATTATTACTCCATCCTGTGATATAAAACCTACATGAGGTCAAGGAAAAACTCAAAAACACTAGAGTGAGGAAAATGAAACATTGAGAAGGGACCGCTCATTTGGAAGATAATGATCATTTTCCCCATTTTTTCCGTGCCTTTAACTTCATAACAATCAACTTGCTGATGAAGATCATTCAATTTCCTTTGGGTACGTCTTAGATTCGGATTTTAGGCAAATTTTCTAGGGTCAGTAGGGGTTAAGGGTCTCGAACTCTGCATCAGAGTTCAGGTGCCAAAGTCGTGTCACGTTATGGTTTTAAAGTGAATTTGGGGTTTCAAAATAGTTTTTCGCTGCATGTTAAGTTTTGAAACATTTATAGGGCTTTGGGTCCGAGTTTTAAAGTCATATTAGGGTACAATCAAGGTTATCGGCTTCAAATTACGGTTTCAAGTTCGTATTATGGTTCCACCCAGCTCCCTGGTGCCGAGAACTTGGACGTATGCAATGCTGCATGAGCGCTGTAGACGTTATACGTCGTAATATATATATATATATATATATATATATATACACACACACACAATAAAAATCAACTTACTCTCCACCTGGCAACTGGTCACCTGCGATGCCATTTGCAGCTTCGATCGAAGACTCACCGATCCTCCTCCGCCGGGAATTACAAACTTTCCTCCGCTTCCCGGTGTCATCTTCATCTTCTTCTGCGTCGCTTTTGCTGTCCTTCAACCAAGCCGGGACAGCTCTGGTCGAGCGGTCTCGTAAAACCCTCCCGGAGCCATGCGCCGCCCCGTTGACGGCCGGCAAGGAAGGGGGTTCAGCGGATCTTGCCCGGTTGGCTCCCCGCTCCCTGAGCCCTCGCCGCGGCGTGACAGCGGGGCCCGGAGTCGGGGTCCCATCCGCGGCCTTGCGGTGCAACATCTGTTCGTCTTTATTGGCATCCTCGTTTAAGTCAACAGACAACTCCATCACTGAAAAGTCGTTTTTAGTCACAGAATTTGGTTTTGTAATAAGAGAAATAGCGCACGGTTAGTAAACAGACATTTGGAGGCGGAGAGGCCTTTATCCGACTGTGGGGCATTTTCTGTCAATGCACTGGGTTCGTCGCGTAATTCCTGCATCGATTTTATTGATCACGGAACGAAAACTTTTCTTAATTAACTAGTCAGAAAATAACCTGATATAACCTTAAAGAAGCAGCAGCAGGTCCTGGCGTTCTTAAAGCGATAGTAGACCGACGAGGTCGACGAACGACCATTTTTGTCCGCTTGTTTTGCGTCTCCTTTAAGCCAGACACAAAAACAGGAGGAAACGTTCCGCGCTTAGGTAAATCCACAAATCAGATGGAGTCCGTCGCTCCGTTTACAATTAGCTCACATGTTCGAATGTGTTGTTTATAGATCTATGAAAAAACACTAAGGGCGTTGTGGGAATTGCAGTTGTAATAATGGCGAAATGACAGTAAATCATTTTACCCTCGCTTTTGATTGGATATTTTATGTATCTGTTATATAAAATTTATCAAATGTTAGTATTCATTTAATTTTAAAAGTACCACGAATTCAATTATGTACATGTCTTCCTGCAAAATTGTGTTGACTAAAATTACTAGTTGTGTACCGCAGAAAAATCATTACTGTGATTAGAGCCAAAATGGCTGTTACTACATTATTCCAAACTCTAATTGCAGTATTAGTTTGCAACCACTAGATAACAGCACCGAATTTAAAATGGTGTTACTATGCAGCGGGTAAAACACGACTAATTTTGCAAATAATGATTGAATGCAATCTATTATTGTTTTTGCGATTTTTTTTTTTTAGATTTTGAGGAGAAATAATTTGACCAAAATGTAATATTCAAATATAGTACCATTATTTTCTTATAATCAGACTGATTCACATTTTCTTATCTTTTTAAAAATGTGTTATTGAACTAAACCAGAAATAGTAGTAAAAATAAACTTTCCCAGTGATCAATATGTTATTATTAATAACAATAAAGAGCACATTAATTCCAAATTCAGAGTTAGAGTATATTCAGCACTGGATCTAGTTTGTTAGTGCTAGTTAGCATCTCTACTTTTATGCTATCAAACATTTGCTAATGTCAAGTTAGTACAAACGCTTTATTAGTAAATTTAATCCCACAATGGTGTCTTAAAATAATTTTAAATGTAGAGTTAGAAACCAGGGTTTGGACTTCAAATTAGGGGTTTAAAGCGTTTGTAAAGTTTCCAACGATGGTTTTAAACTGCAGCTGGGGTTTCAAAACTACGGTTTTGACTTCAAATTAGGGATTCAAAATGTTTTAAGGGTTTCAAACTTGGGTTTCAAACTTCAGGTAGGATTTCAAACTGGTTCTGGCTTCAAAATTGGGTTTTAAGTGTTTTAGGGTTTCAAAAAATGGTTTCCGCTCTGATTAGTGTTATGTTTTGTTTTAAAAAGGGTTTCAGTTTCAAATGAGGGTTTTAACGTGTTTCTAGGGTGTCCAACAAATGTTCCAGCTCCAAATTAAGGATGAACTGCAGCTAGGGTTTCAAACAAGCCTTTGGGCTTCAAATTCGAATTTTAAAGCACTTTTAGAGTTTCCATCAAGGGTTTCAGTTCAAAATTGTGGTACGAAAGCATTTTTTTTTTGTTTCAAATTGGGGGTTTGAATTGAAACTAAGGGTTTGGCCTCGATTTAGGATTTTAAAGCATATTCATGGCTTCAAACTTCAGCTTTAAGCTGCAGATAGAGTTTTTAGTGTTTCAAACTCCAGCTATAATTTCAAATGAGGGTTTTAAAGCATTTTTAAGGTTTCAAACATGGGTTTTAGTTTCAAATTGGGATTTCAATGCATTTCTAGAAATTCCAGCTATGGTATGGACTCCAAATTAAAAGTAAAAACTAGAAACCTCCCTGGGTTTCAACAGTTGTATTTATATGTTCGCATATGAGACTGTAGCGTCAGCTGACAGCTGGCAACGTTATAGGACCTTGTGCCCTCTTGCATTTTTTTTCTTTTTGTTCTGCATAATTTTCTCTCTTTGTGCTCCCAAATCACCAGCATGTTTCTAGAGCAAAGTTGAGCCGCCGCAGCGGAAGTTTACGAAACATTGGCTTGATAATGGCTGATGTGCAAAGCTAAGGATTTGTTCCTTTTCACCAAGGTTGGTGCCAAAGTCATTTACCCTTGCAAAACATTTATTACTTCGCCGCCAGCATAGGTGTTTCATTTTTTCTATAATCTCTGGCTTTCAAACTCTGGTTCCGGCTTCAAATTAGGGATTTAAAGCATTTTAGGGTTTTTGAACTCAGGTTCTAAACTGCAGCTAAGGTTTCAAAATATGGTTTGGGCTTCATGTTAGAGTTTAAAAGCGTTTTTATGGTTTCAAACAAAGGTTTCAGTTCAAAATTAAGGTTTAAACGGGTTTTTTTGTTTCAAACTGGGGGTTTAAATTGCAGATAGATTTTCTAACTGCTGTTTCGTCTTCAAATTAAGGTTTTAGAGTCTTATTAGGGTTTCAAACTAAGCTTTCAAACCAGGATTTGGACTTCAAATTAGGGGTGTAAAGCGTTTTTAGAGTTTAGAACTACAGCTATAAACTGCAGCTAGGATTTTAAACTTTGGTTTCAACTTCAAATAGGTATTTAAAGTGTATTTAGGGTTTCAAACTAGTGTTTCAGCTTCCAATTAGGGATTTAGTGTTTTTAGGGTTTCGACTGCAGCTCGGGTTTCAAATTATGGTTTTGGCTCCAAATTAGCGTTTTATTGTGTTTAAACCATGTTTAAGGTTTCGAACAAGGGTTTTGGCTCCAAATAAAGGTTCTTTGGCATATTTTAAATTGAACTGGTATTTTAAACTGCAACAATTATGGTTTACATGTGTTTCTAGGTTTTATAACAAGGGTTTAAAAGTCAAACTAGAGTTTGGGCTTCAAATTAAGGTTTTAAAGCATGTTTTGGGCTTTCCAACTGACATTTCAAACATGAATTCTTTCAACTATGGGACATTTTACCAAGAAAGTAAGCGTTTTCGGGTTTGATTTTACTTGCAGCTGGGGTTCTAAACAAGGGTTTCAGCTTTAACTTTGTGTTTAAATGCATTTTAAGGTTTCCAAACAGGATTTTGGTTCCAATTAAAGGTTTTAAAAGCATTTCTAGTGTTTACTACCATGGTTCTGTTTCCCAAAGCGGGTTCTGAACTGCAATTTAAACGCGTTTTTAGGGTTTTAAACTTCAGCTTGAGTTTCAAACGAGATTCCGTTTTTTCCCACAGGATTTTGAGTAAACGTACCCATTATTAAAAACATTTAAAAAGTGTAGCAGTCAAAGTTAACATCAGAAAGATTAGTAGGGATCAACTCAGAAAACCCAGTTTTTTTCAAATGCTTTTATTCATGTATTTCTTACTATAAATATATAACAAAGCAAGGGAAAAATGTTATTTTCAATACGACCTCTCAAACAGAAGTCAGTCTATATAAGTCTACAAAGGTAAAGCTTTTTTGGCAATGTGGAAAGTTTTTTCGGGTACACGGACGGTTTAAGCTATTGTGTACTTAAAACTGTAATACAATAGTCAAAAAAAAGCAGTTTGGAGTAAGAACCAAGACATTTTTCAAACACAAATCTTTTTTTTTTTTGTAGATTGATCAAGACCATGCTCCACTTTCATCAAAGAGAAATACAAAGTTATTGTCTTTCCATATACGTTGGATCGAAGCTTAAAGACCCACTCCAAACACCAATTCTAGTTCAAATATACAGAAATACAAACAATAAGAAAAAAAATAATTAAGAACTTCACACAAAATACAATAACATGAATGTTGTCAACTATTAAACACTTTGGCAAGAAAGAAATCAAAAACATAGAACTACTTTTGTTACTCATGAAAAATCTCTAGACGTTTATAAAGAAAAGTTTTCAAATATATTAGACCTTTTCTTCTCACTACAAAGACAATCTATGTTTTGTATATATTAATTCAATATAAGCTGATGTTTTGTCATCTTACAGGAAAAAAAATATTTAAAGCAGTCATTGGATGTTTTAAAATGGAGAGCAAACTCCGTTTTTATTAATTTTATTTGTCCTGACTTAACATACAAACGATCGGAATTTTGTTTTATTTCAAATTCCCACTAAATTGTTAAAGGAAGGTTGGAAAAAAAAGTCCGCGGTGGCAATAAACATGTTTTCAGTTAAATTTGATTGCATTAATTTTGTTTGTCCTGTTCTTTTTTTACTTGACCCTTTATGTATTGGAGTATTAATTTCCTAAAATGAATAAAATAAAATATATTAAAAAAACAAAGGGAATGTCATTTTAGACTTAATTGAAGGCCACTGAGGCATTCAAATGTTCTCAATTCAACTTGATTTTATTTATTTCATTTGTCCATTTCTTGCGACTTCACCTGTACCTTTTGCAATGCAAATATGCTAACATTTAGGGGAAAAAACAAAGGGAATTTCGTTTTATTTAAATTTAAGACTTGTTCAAAGGCATCAAAAATTGTTCTCATTAAACTAGATTTTTTAAAAAAAATTTTGTCCTGTTCTTTTGACGTTTCCTATATGTATTGCAATCGCAATTTGCTAACGTATGAGAAAGCTTAAAACCACTAAAGTAATGTCTTTTTTTTAATATCAAATTCAGACCCAATTAAAGGCCATGAAGGCATTAAAATGTTTTCAATTAAACTTAATTTTACTTATTTTGTTTGTCCTAGTAATTTGACTTTACCTGTCTGTATGCAAAAAAACTGAACGATTTTTCATTTCAAATCTTAATCATAGAAGGTTTCAGGAAAAGGTCAAAAAGGCCTTAAAATGTTTTCAATTAAACGTGATTTTTTTTCATTTTGGTTTTGTGTTATTTTCTTTTTTTGGATGCATTAAAAAGTTGTACATTAAACCCAATATCATGAATTTTGTTTGTCCTGTTCCTTTAACTTTACCCGGATGCAAAAAAATAGATAAAAAAAAAAAGAAGGGAATATTGTTGTTTTTTTCAAACTCAAAATTATCAAAGGCACGCACGGTGGAAGGTTATTAAAATTCAGGCCATAAAGGCATTCAAATGACAAAGGCACTGAGGTGAGGCCACACTTAAACATTCTCTTGCACCTCTGGTAAAACAAATTGATGTCTATAGTTGTCAAAGGCAAGGAACGAGTTCATATCCACAGACTGCAGTGTATGTACGTATGCGTTGTTTGCATGCATTCTCTAACGTCCATACAAAAAAGGCCTAAAGGGCGGTAATGCACCAAAATGAAGATGCCACCTGTCGTTAAACTTAAGGAGGAAGAAATGGCCTCCATTTTTGTTTTTCTATTTGTTCACTTTTCATGAGTGAAACAAAAAAAGCAATATAAATAAGAAATGTTCAGTCTTAGGTGATCTTACATGAGCTACTCAATTGATCTTAGGGGTATACCTGGTGTTTGCGGGCATCATGTTGGTGACCACTGCTTTATATTAAAACAATAGTACAAATAATACAAAATGGGAAAAAAAGAAAACAAGATTTTTGGGGCTCAAACCTCATTCCCAAACAGTTCTAACTATTTACAATAGTTATTTCCCCGAATTACCTCCTCATGAGAAAATTGTAAAAATAGCAATCTGTAGTAGACATGCTCTTTTTTTTTTTTGCAAATAATTGTCAATTACATACATTCGATAAGACTTAACCATTTCCAGTGGACTACTGGTTAAGAAACACTAGCCTACACAATAAGATGCTAAAATACACCAGTGGTAAAAACAAAACATTTTGCTTCCGGGTTTATATTTTCTCTCCCGTCTGTAGTTCTGAATTTCTCTTTCTCCACTTTTTCTTCGAAGTTTTGTTGATCCCAAAGACACAAAGCTAAGGCTACAGTAATATAACTTTGAATACATGTCTTTTCTTCATAAATACTTGAATGTACCTTCATGGTTGTGTTATAGGAACCTGACGACGAGGCGGCGTTGTTGTGCCAGTTTCGTTCATCCGACGACGACTTCTTCTGTACTATTTACATCAGGTGTGCACTTAGATGGCCCTTGTTTCAAGTTTGTTGGTGGGGCCCGCTCTGGCACAACTCGTTTTTTGTTCAAGCGTTACCCACATTGGGTTCCTCGAGTCTGTGGGTCTGTTTTTCTTTTCATTTTTTTGTGTTTTTTTATAGGTCAGTCACAGGCAGAACAATGCAAATGCAAACGCTAGCCACAGCACGTCAATACTGGTAGACGTCGTGGATGGGCAGCTGGAAGGCGGTTGCTGGAAAGGCCGGCGGCATAGCATAGCCAGAGTAGCCGCCGTATGTAGCGGCGGCTATGGCGGCGTTTTTCTGCAGGGCGGCTAAAGCTGCTGTATTTACGGCATAGTTTGTGATGGGGACATATCCAGCGCTGTAAATGCCGCCGGCCGCATGGATGCGAGGCACGTTGTGGGCCATGGCGTAGACCGGAGTAATGGGACGACCCTGAAGGGGAAGGGGAAGAAGGAGGGGAAGTGAATGGAGCCTTTGATACAGGGTTTTTACACCCTTTTTTATATCCAAAGTCAAGCACCTTTCAGACACTTTCAAGGCCACTTTTTTTCCCCCAGTGCCTTCAAAGGAATACACCCAGTGCCGACCTAAATGTTTTTTTGTTTTTTTCATTAAAGACTTAAATAATCGCTACAGTTTTTCTGTCAATGTTTTGCAGTAATATATATATATATATATGTGGGTACCTAGACACTGCACATTTTATGTTTCGTCTCGTAATGACATTAAACACTTGCAGTGGGAGGTACAACGCTCTCGAGGCATAATGCACAAAACAGCACGGTGATTTTTTGCACAAAGCCTCATTCGTCTGTCCACGCTGGATGGAGAGAACGAGATGTTTTCGCTCGAGGAGCCGTCATGATTCGTTTATTTATCACACGCGTGTGTGTTTCGTTGGCTGGGTTAAAAGCAGAGGAGGAGACGCGCTAACGTAAAGCCTCTAGATAACACGCCCCTCTGTCAAGAACCAGAACAGGATCAGGACCCAATCGCGTGGCGTTCTCACACAAGCCTTTATTTTATGGGAAATGGGGAGTCATGCACGTTAGGCAGCCGGTCTGGCATGGAAAGACAGGAATCCAGAGACCGACGAGAACGATTCCAATTGCCCGAGTCGATACCGGACAGATGGGGTCGATACCGGACAGGACGGGACAGACAAGATAGATAACGAATCAGGATATCAAAACAGGAGAAATCAGACGGGAACAAAAACTGGAGAAACCAACAACCGGACAAAAACAGACGGAAACAAAACTGGAACCCGAAATTAAACAGGACAAAAATAAACGGGAACAATACCGGACTGGAAATATCAACAGGAAAACAGGACCGAGTCAGAACCCACGTCTTGTGGGGCAGAAGTTCTTTTGACGGGCTGACAAAGCAAGCAAGAGAGCGCTGAGCTTAATATAGACAGAAAGCCAATCTCTCAACGTGCCGCAGCTGGCGCCACAGGGGCGGGGCCAATTGGGCACTATGGCAACCAAGACACACGGGCGTGGCTAATTGGGCGCCATGGCAACCATGACACGAGCAACTGAAAATGTCTAAATTCCAGGTAAAAATGCGCATTTTTAAAATATAATCATTGTTGTTTGGCCATGCGCTCGCGTGCCACTGGTTAACCCCTCGCGTGCCAGCAGTGGCACGCGTGTCATAGGTTGCCGACCCCTGCTGTAGACATTTAAAATATATTCTAATTCAGTGTGAGTGACGGGTTTGACGTCAATCCACTATTTTCCATTTATGGTAAATTGGGAATAATATTTGGGATACCGATCTCAGGACCAGAACGGAGACAGGACCCACTTGCCTGCGTTTCTCTTAGTTTTATTGGGAAAAAGGGAAAGGATAGTACACACGATCCGTAGATCGCTGGTCGCGGGGCGCAGGTTGCTCAGACGCGGAAGTGGTATTTCCGTGGCGAGCGATGGCGGTGTCGAGAGCGAAAAAAAACAGTTCTAGATCAGAAAAGGGGTCGGAGCCGGGAAATAGACGGGAATCAGAACAGGAGTGGGTCAGGGTCGAAAAGCTTGCCTAGCATAAGCTGAGGCTCGCAGACGGACTGACAACCGGAGACAGGGAGACGGAGGTAGAAAAAGTGACAGCCAATCAGCGTCCGAGGCAGTTGGCGCCAAAGGAGCAGGCTCAGGTGCCTCACATCAGTAATCATGACAACCGAGAGTTTTAAACTCTGTTGTCTTGTAATTAATTAAGCCGATTTCATTTAATCATATTCTGGGGGTCTACTGTAGTCATTAAAACCCCTACCTGAAAAGGTGGAGGAGTAGAAACGGGCAGAACTGTGGCGGCGGGAGTGGAGACTGCGGTGTGTTCTGGGTGCTGCATGGCCAAAGGGTTGATGAGGTGCTCAACAGCGTGCACCTTACCATCCTCCATCAATTTAGCTGGGGCGGTGCTGAAAATGGGGTATTGCCCGGCCAGAGTCGGCAACGCCACTGCAAATAGACAGAGATGTTTCAAAACGGGTTGGGTTGGTGTGAAAAGAGGCCAGGGATCGTCTAACTTATAGCAGAAGACCAGCACATTCAGTACAACCACCCATGCTCAAAAAGATCACGAAGCTGAAGTAAAGGATGCAAGTTTGAAGGTAAGAATGAGACAAGCAAGTTGTGTTTTAAAGTGATTTGGAATAGAAATGTTCACAACTATTTATTGCACCTGTTAATTTGTTATTGTTTCTCACTACTTCTTCCAAAAAGTAACTGAGA
Source organism: Urocampus carinirostris (assembly GCF_059441175.1). Lineage (NCBI taxonomy): Eukaryota > Metazoa > Chordata > Actinopteri > Syngnathiformes > Syngnathidae > Urocampus > Urocampus carinirostris. The sequence goes on along the minus strand of NC_142356.1, from coordinate 43,892,095 downwards.
TTGTAACTGAATTCTTCTAAAGTAAAAGTAACTAATTACTAGGGGAAGTCACTATTTCTGTTACTTTTAAAAAATAGTTGTATGTCAAAGAATGAAAAAAAAACGTCTTTTTCTTTTTCCGCTGGATTCACTGAACAGGGGTTCAGGTTAAACCTTACATTACCAACTATTTTGTAACATACACAGAATGACTTAAACAATGGGGGGAAAAATAAAGACAAAAAAGGAAAAAAAGGAACAAAAGAAAAAATACAATTAAAAAATGAATAAAGGGAGATAAAAGAATACATTATACATTTTTATAAAAACTTTAATGCTGAAAAACACAGGAAATATAATTAAAATATTTATCAATCAAACATTTTTTTACAAAACACAAAACAACTCCAACCTTTTTTAATACTCAAAGATCTAAAGTCCAAAACACAGAATCATTGAAAAAAAAATGTATGTTGACCAATCACATGGGATAAAAGGCATCTCGGAATGAACCAGCTGTTGATTGGTGGGGAACTGACTCCCTTCGTTCACTTCTGAGAACCGGCTAATAAAGCCGTTTCGTTCCAAAGCTACACGAGCTGGTTCCTGCACCAAAGACAACAGCACTGTTGCTTTCAGATATAGTGCTCACATTTTTCGCAACTCAGCCCTCATTCTCCTTTTATTTTGACGCATTAGTAAACACTGTATTCGTAATCTCTATTTAACTATATCATAGTCGTTATTTTGAATGGTGACATTATCGGAAAAGACGTCACGTAAACAACTAAGTGGAGAGCGGAACACCCCTTCATTCAAAGTAACGCACCGCTTTTGACTGTCAATAAGGGTAACAGCGTTCTAATGGCGGAAAATATAATTAATTACATGACCCAGTTATGCAAAAAATTACCCTGTGGTCCTATATCACGGCATTATTTCCAGTACTGATCATTTCACACATTATTTTCACACTAAACCGCAAGAGGACACTCTAGGCCTGTGTTGATAATTTCATCCGACCCGTCGATCGAAAATTGGCAAAATATATGTAATAGTAAATAATGTACTATTTAATTTTTCTATTTTGTTGCCAACTTTGGCCCATTGTCCCTTTGTGTGTCCATAGCAAAAAATACCACTCCAAAACTACTACAAAAATACTGCAAAATTAGTCAAAAACTCAATATCAAATTTAGTGCTTAATAACAGTGACTTAATATGTTATTTTGCCTTCATACTGAAGATACGAAACATACTATATAAATACTACTACAGTAAAACGAAAATATGACTACAGAAATGTTACAACAGAAATACTTCAAAAATACAACCTCAGTAATATTGCAAAAATATTCATATCAAACTGGGCGCGCCAATTCTTAAAAAAATTGGCCTTGAAATCGCCTCGAAAAGAGTTGAAAACCCCTGATGTGTATGAATGTATATTTATGAAAAAATAGGATAGGTCTTCAGGACCGGGCCCATGGACAAATGTTTTACCCAATGCGCCCCAAATAGTTGCCCAGCACTGTTTTAAAAGGATGACATTACCGAAGTAAAAAAACTGAAAAAAGCACAGTTATACACTTTGTTTAGTAGTACCACTTCAAACTAAAATACCTAAGCAAGCAGAGGTCCAGCCTGATCGGCACTCACACATTCCATTGCGAAAGAGACGTCAATTACTTACAAATCGACAGTTGAGTACATTATTGCCCTCGGCCAACTGTTCGAGGAAAGTATTTTTGCCTGATGCTGAACTTAGCTTGGCAATGTAAACTTTTGCTTTCATCTGTAAATGCTCACGACGTCATCACTCATTCATTTCAATCAGGCGGATGTTCTTGTCATTGCTGCTAGTTTCCCATAACAAATCACAAGAAGAAACAGACTAAGGAGTGAAAACAAAATTTGAATTCAGTTTTGATTTAAAAGGTTTAGGTGATTAGCACAGGGGTGGGCAAACTACGACCTAAAGGCCACATGCTTTTTAATCTGGCCCGCCGAACGCAAAATTTGAACATAATGAGAATACACGTACAAGGAAATGTTGTGAGGTTTCTTTTTGGTGCCAAGTTTTCCTCATTGTCCTGTTATGTGTCTACTTCAGAAATACTACTTGAGAAATACTACAATTTTACTACAAAACTAGATGTTAAAATGTTGTGCTTAAAAATACTACTTGAGAAATACTACACAAATACTACAATATTACTACAAAACTAAATGTTAAAATGTTGTGCTTAGAAACAGTGGGCTAATATATTCTCATCTCATCTCATTAGCCGTACCGCTTATCCTCATTAGGGTCGCGGGGGGGGGGGCTGGAGCCCATCCCAGCCATCTTCGGGCAGTGGGCAGGGGACACCCTGAACTGGTTGCCAGCCAATCGCAGGGCACACGGGGACAGACGACTCATTCGCTCATTCACACCTAGGGACAATTTGGACCGACCAATTCACCTGAAATGCATGTTTTTTGGAATGTGGGAGGAAACCGGAGTGCCCGGAGGAAACCCACGCAAGCACGGGGAGAACATACAAACTCCGCACAGAAAGTCTGGAGCTGGATTTGAACCCACGACAGGTTCCCATGACATGAACTGTGCCGCACAAGCGCTAACCACTGCGCCGCCGTGCTGCCCCGGGCTAATATATTAGTTTGCTTTAATTATGAAAAAAATACTAGTGAAATGCTTGCTACAACAGAAATGCGACAGAAATACTACCAAAGAAATACTTCAAAATCCTACCAAAGAAATATTACAAAAAACGTACAAAAATACCACAAAAATCCTAAAAAATACAATACAGTAATCATAGTAATGCTTTGAAAATACGATACATATACTACAAAATTACTGCTATCGAAATCCTAAAAATACTACAAAATTACTACTAACTATATGTTAAAATTGGGGCCTAATATATTAGCTTGCTTTAATTCTATAAAAGAAAAAATACTAAAAAAATGCTACTTAAGTAATACGACAATACAAACATCCATCCATCCATTATCTGCACCGCTTATCCTCAATAGGGTTGCAGGGGTGCTGGAGCTCATCCCAGCTATCTTCGGCCAGTGGGCAGGGGACATCCGGAACTGGTTGCCAGCCACTCGCAGGGCACACAGGGACAGACAATTCGCACGCTCATTCACACCTAGGGGACAATTTGAACCGGCCAATTCACCAGTCATGCATGTTTTTGGAATGTGGAAGGAGTGCCCGGAGGAAACCCAAGCAAGCACGGGGAGAACATGCAAACTCCACACAGGAGGTTCGATCTCATGACCTCAGAACTGTGCTGCACACGCGCTAACCACTGCGCCACTGTGCTGCCCCAATACAACCATACTACTGCATAAATACTACCGCAGAAATACCTAAAAAATATGACAGAAATTGTACAAAAATACTACCAAAGAAATACTACAAAATACTTTGAAACACTAATACAGAAATACCAATAAAAACGCTCCAAAAATACAACTAAAGTAATACGATAAAAATCTCATAGATACACAACAGAAATGCTACAAAAATGGGACTACAGAAATACTACAAAATATACTATAGTATTACAACAAAAGTACTATAGTAATACAACAAAAATAATACAAACTAAATATCAAAGGTAGTGCTTAAACAGGGACCTAATATTTTTTTATTAAATGTGAGTGTTTTAAAACTAATTTGATGAAACTAATCTATTTAAAAACAAATACAAAAAGAAATAAAGATATGCGCATGTATATTTATCTATCTATCTATCTACCTTGGTCATATCCCTCAAGAGCGGTGACCGACAGCAAGACAAACACATACAAATACAAAGAAAATAAAAAGGGAAAAAAATAGCAAAAAACACAAACAAACATTTTTAGACCATGGCCAACCCAAATGCCCGAACACCCAAACAAGTTAGGCACCTCGGCACCTAAGTCGGTCATGCTTTCGTCCCTCCAGATGAAACGGGACACAAGAGCGCGGCCATGTCACTCGAGTCAGAGTGACACAACACACTCTTTTGTTCAACAGCAGGGCCCGACAGCTTTCACTGGTTTACCCCTGCCGCATCATAAAGGTGCCCTGCCCATCCTTTAGAATGCATCCAAACATCCCACTATCCTTTTACAACATCTCTCTACTCATTCCTATCACCAACAAGAGCTGTAGCTTCTACTAGATTTAGACCTCTTTCCTGCAGTGCACTCATAACACCATCCATCCACGTCAATCGCGGCCTTCCTCTTGGTCTCTTTCCATTTACTTCTGCTCTATTCTATGTATATTTATACATAACTTTAAAAGGTTTGCCCACCCCTGATTTAATCTTAGCACACAAAATTATTTTTACTGTCTGATTACATATAAAATTGCATTTTGGTCGAAAAGTGGATTCGTGAATTTATAAAGGTCTTTACTACCATGTTCAGACAGACAACATTTTTTATTGTAGATTTTCAGTGATTCGTTCACAGTTACGTTCCGAAAAGAAGTCGTGCTGGGCAAAAACCGTTAATTAGAAACCTGTTTTTTTCTTTACAAATATTATCCAATTGAACTCTTGTCGTCGCAAAAAGTGTTGTCTATATTACTAGTTTTAGAGACATATGAAATTGCAAGGGAATTTCCACATACGGCAAGCGTTTTTACGTAAGATTTACATGTTAAAGGGCAACAATACTAACACACAGGTAGAGAAGAAGCAGAGAGAATGTGTAGCCAATCATCATGCAGAAAACAATGATAAACAGCAAAATAGCGATACTATATAAAGTTAACCACGTTATATTGAGGGTTAGCTGTATATTCTTTGTCTTGATTTTCACAAAATTGTTACTATTAACTCAAATTTGCAGCAATGTTGGTCTTTTCATTTTATTAAAGGTACAGTGTGTAATATTTAACCACTTGATGTCACTGTATGATGTTGTGCAACCATAAACAAGTGCTAAAAAGCACCTTAAAGAATACAAACTACGGATTCTCAGTGACCAACGATATTTTCCCCTCACTTTTTTGCCAAGCCTTTTGCGAAGAAATAGAAAACAAAAGGGGGGAAAAAAGAAAGAAATGAATGATGAAAATAGGGGAAAAGGAAAGACAAGAAAGAAGGAAAAAAAAAATCAAAAGTTGTAAAAAAACATTATGAAAAAAGGAAAGGAGAAGAGAAAGCAAAAAGAACAAAAAAGATAAAAGAATAAAGAAACAAATGAACAAAAAGAGGAAAAATAAATTAAAGCCGAATAATTAAAAAAAAACAGAATAGAGAAAAAGTAAAAATAATTCTTAAAACTAGCAAAAATTATATATTAGGGCTGGGAATCGATTAAAATAGATTTACTAATTAATCTCAGTTTTGAAATAAATTAATTGCGATTAATGGATTGAATCCAGATTTTACAAATGGCAGTAAACATGAAAGAATATGCATTGAAAAATAAGATTACCGTATTTTCCGCACTATAGGGCGCACCGGGTTATAGGGTGCACCCCCAAAAAATAGTTTTTGGTCCTATATCTTCCATACATAAGGCCCACCGGATTATAAGGCGCTACAATGGGAACGTCGACAAAACAGTCAGATAGTTTAGTCCACAGGTGTCAAACAGGCGGCCCGCGGGCCAGATCAGGCCCGCTAAGGGATTGAATCCGGCCCGCGAGACAACAATCAGAGAAGCGCAAGAGAAAAACAAGCTGCAGGTTGAAATATGTCAACTTGGTGTTGCCAAAGAAAGGTGCCTCGAACAAAGACACTGTACTTGTATTTCTTTCTCTCTCTCTCTTTCTCTTCTCTCCACCTCTTTTCTCTCACTCTTTCTCTCTCTCTTTCTCTCTCTCTCTCTTTCTCTTTTCTCCACCCATTTTCTCCCACTCTGTCTCTGTCTCTTTCACTCTCTGTGTCTCTCTTTTTCTTTTCCTTTGTTGCTCTTTGTCTCTTTTTCTCTGTGTGTCTTTTTAACTTCTTTTGTTCTAACTTCCTTTTTTCCTTTTCTCTCTTTTCTCTTTCTCTCTTCCTACCATTCGCGCTTTCTTTTCTCTTCTTCTGTCATTCTATTTCTCTTTGGATTTCTTTCTTCCGCTCCCTTTCTTTCCCCCTCGCTCACGACTTCACTTTTTATCTCTTTTGTTTCTCACGCTCTCCCCCTCTCTCTCTTTTTCTTTCTTTGTCTCGTCTCTCTCCTTTTCCCTCCCTCTTTCTCTTATTTCTTTTTCTTTATCTCTCTTGTTCTTTCTCTTGAATCTACTAGTCCGGCCCCCGACAGAATGTTTGTTCTATCGTGTGGCCCCTGAGTTAAAATGAGTTTGACACCCCTGGTTTAGTCAAACTGATTACCCCCTTAACATTCTGAAAGCTTGCAAAGAAGCAAATATGTGTCGTAGACAAGTACGGATGCGGTGTCCGTACGATGTCACTCAAATGCATCGTTCCAAATATAATTCGGAAGGTTAAAGTCTTGGGATTCAAGAAATGCCAACCATTCCTTAGTTTCTATTTTCTTTTTCGCTCGCAACTTTACTGTGCATATGACAATAAACACTTGTAATTGAGTTTAATTTAAAAAAAGACCCATCACAGAAACATCGATATCACTGTGAAACAAGATACTGGGAAAATATATAACCGGAGTAGCTCACCGAAGTTGTTGTGTTCAATAATAATGTGCAACCATGGTCCTCTTATATCCGTGAGTGTAGTAAATCCAGGAGAATAAAATATTAACAAATACAGAATAGTAAAACATGCTTTCTCCATGCCGTAGACAACCAACCAAACTTGCTATTCACATTCATCTTTTTCGGCCAATTGCAGGCTTTGTTTTGTCCCTTTAGCCTATGCAAGCCCGTAAATGATAAAAAGGATCCGCCCCCTTTACCTCCGAATAACTTTAGCCAATAGTGATCGATTCAACTGATGATTGACACATCTTTTTCGGCCAAATGCAGGGTTTGTTTTGCCCCTTTAGCCTATCCGAGCCTGTAAATGATAAAAAGGATCCTCCCCCTTTATCTCCCAATAACTTTAGCCAACAGTGATCGATTCAAATGATGATTGATACATTGGTTAGCCAATGAAACGCCGGTATATAAATCCCATCATACACCGCGGACTACTTCACGTTCGGGGGGGAATCTAGTCGGCGGCTGTTGCATTAGTTGCAAGACTTTGCGACTCACCATTGAGCCATATATAAGGCGCAGTGTATTATAAGGCGCATGGTCAGCTTTTGAAAAAAATTAAGACTTTTAGGTGCGCCCTATAGTGCGGAAAATACGGTACATTTATTATGCCAAATAGTATAGGCCTATGCCAAGCACAGTAAACGTGCATTCAGACTGTAATGCCTTTCATAACAAAGACATTCAAGTACCGTTACTTTATGTCAACACTGTTAAAGTGTAAATTTCCTGTAAAACTGTCGTACATATTTTAACAAAAAATGCATACCAAGCAGTGTTCCCTCTAAGCTGCGCGCGTGCGCAATTGAGCACTGCTCGAACATTCTCAGCGCACAAGAAAATCTAGCCAGCGCACAAAAATAAGGGCTCAAAATTACTAATTAAGAAGCGACTTAAGTCAAAGTTGCAGTGCATGTAGGTAAAAATACACGGGTTCCCCTGACGTTGTGTCCTAAATGTGGTATTTTAATGTGGGGTCGAATTAGAACGAAGTTTAGTAAAATTAGTAGAGTTTGTCGAGAACCGGCTTCTTCGGCTGGCTCACTAAAAGGAATCGGCTCTTTTGGGTCCTGAACGGCTCTTCAGGTTGTTTTTGCTTCTTTAATCCCAACATGACCAAATATTATGTAAAATTATGCACAAAATGACTTAAAGGAAGGGGGGAATAGAACAAAAATAATACCAAAATGAAAAAGTAGTGAAAAGCTGAGAAAAAAAGAAACAAAAGGAAGAGAAAAAAAGAAGGAAAAATTTATAAAAGAGCCAGAAAAAAAGAAAAGAAAGAAATGTAGGAAAAAAGTAAATAGAGAACAAAAAGAAAAAAGTAACAGCTCGGAAAAAAATAAACACAGAGAGATTTTTTTAAAGGAATTTTTAAAAAAGTAGAAAAAAAACAGAAAAAAGAAGAAAAAGTTTTTGTTGTATTCAAATAATTTCCAATGATATCAAGTGAATCTTGTTGCCAACATTGTACTTCCACAAAAAATGTGATTTAGTACAGTTTTGTATCTTACAACCGACTAAATAAGCCCCCAAAAATGTTAATATTATGAGACAAAATATATCAGGAAAAAAAAAGAAATGGATATCTTGTGAAAGAATTGTAAGAACAAACGACGTTTGTAGGCCGTACAACCTTTGCAATAGTACATGAGTCAATTCATTCAAAATGGAAAAATAATTTTGCATTCCCGGAAACTCAGCAAAATGTAACTTGATGTAAAGTTTTGAACATGTTTGATAATTAATTATCTTGCCACACTTGGGATTATGGTTGCTCACTGTTGTTTCAAGCGTTGCTCATCGACTTTTTGTGAATGCTCAGACCTGTGGAAAATTAGAGGGAACATTGATACCAAGTAAAGGAAAAGCTTGTGGTTTCAAAGACAAATCTTTCATTAAAAAATATTCAAGTTCCTTATGAAAACATTGTAGAAACCCCATCTCTTGTGCGAAACTGATCCAAGGTTGTTTATCGCAGTCCGCTGTCTGCCTGTACCACCGCACCGGGTTGCTTAGCTTTCAAGTGATACATCAGGGAAGAAGTGCACCAATGGTAATTAAATTCAGCTTTGCAAAGCATACATATCACTTTCGCCTTGTCAATATTCCCATCGGGCAATGTTTTAAGGCGAAACTGTCTGCCTAAAAGTGTTTCTCTTTTCCATCGCTAGCATGCTACGCCACATGACCCTAAAGAAACGGAAATGACTTTGTTTGTTGGAGCAGCGTCGCTCCAACAAACAAAGTCATTTTCCCCAGGGTGGAATTTTAATCGTTACGTTAATATATTTTCACTTGTTAAATTGAAAATGATAACGCAAACATTTTTCCCAAGCCCTTATATATATATTCCCAGCCCCATCGCTGAACCCAACTAATGTGTTGCAACATCTCGTTGGGAGTCATTAGGTGACCAAACCCCCAATTCCAACCCCTAATGCCGAGTGCCAAGCAGGGAGGCAATGGGAACCAATGTTATATGTCTAAGGTAAGGCCGAGGCTCGATCCAGAAACCTTCCAGTCTCAGGGCGGGCGCACTACCCCCGGGGCCATATATAACGCTAATACTATATTGGCTATAATAGCCTACTATCAAAATGACTATGTTTAATGCAACACAGCCTGTGGCAAAGTATGCCCCACGTGACTAATCTATCAGGGTTCCTACAGATTAAGGCAAGTTAAATTCAAGGCTTTATTATGCCCTTTTAAATCAAATTCAACACCAAGTCGACAAAATAATAATAATGAAAAATAAAATAAAAAAAATAACATACAATTTTGCATTGTTAAGACTTTTTCCAGTTTGTGCGATACATTACTGTATTTTTGTACTGTATTTAATAGCTAAAGTAGCTAAAATGAACAAAAACATCTATGAACTTTTTATTGCTGGAAAAAAGTTAAAATATTTAACTTAGAAAACTGTAATCTAAAAAAGTGTATGGCAAATGTTAGCTACCGTAAATTCCGGACTATAAGTTGCTACTTTTTTCCCAAACTTTCAACCTTGCGGCTTATTCAGTGATGCGGCCAATTTATGTAATTTTTCTAACGGCCGCCAGCGGCGCTCGAGTATAAAAGGTAAGATTTAGACCGGTGGAATATATGCGCCGAGGAAGACTGACATTTCTTGGCTTGGGCACAAATTAAATTAGCGTAAACATACCCTCATCATGCTAAATGCAAAAAGAAAGGCACATGACGCATCTTTCAAGCTAAAAGCAATCGAGCAGTCCAATAAAGAAGGAAACAGAGCTACTGCACGTAAACTTTACCAGACCCGTTTACTGTGTTGCTTGCGTGTTGCTAGCGTGTTTTGGAATAAGGGAGCGTGTGAAGACGTCAATATGACAATTTTCTTTCCGACACTGAGGAAGACGACTTTGATGGCTTCAGTTCTAAGGAGGAAGATGAGGACGGTTTACCGTGATTTTTACAAGTACGGTATGTTTTTTAACAGACCCGTTTACTGTGTTGCGAGCGTGTTGCTACCATTAACTGCCCTGTCACAGGCACCGTTTGGGATGAAAATTCTATTATTATTGTTATTAAAGCTTTGAAAACTCTCTCGGTGTACCGTCTTTCTTTGTAAATATGTGTAACCATGTATAATATGTATATTTTTGTAATGTATTTCTTTGTATTTATTTTAGAAACTTATTCTGATATGTATTTCACGGGCGAATGAGAAAGAAGGGGCGGAGGAAACGCGGGCTGACGAGAAGTGGAGTAAAAGTGAGACGTGTTTGTGGACGCGGCGGACAATAGTGGATATATATATTTTCCCACCCTTACCTTTGGAAATATACACTTTTTTCCTTTCCTTTCAGCGGGACCGGGACTCTGCAGGTCTGCATCAAACCTTAAGTACCGGTATCAATTTCCGTTCATTTTGCCGGCTGTGATTTTTGGACTGTGTACTTTAATGAAGGACGTCATATTGTCAGATATAACGAAATTGTGAATATGCTTAATTGCTGTTAAAATTCTCGAGAAGAATTGTTCAAACCTCACATTGTTTATTTGCTGTTAATGGTGTCAATAAAATTGTTCAAACCAAAAAAAGAAGGACAGACAGAGAGTCAGAGAACTCCAGAGTTTTCTCCAGTGGGTCTCCAAATGAGATACCAGAGTCAGACACAGGTAATACTCTCAATGACCCCCAGAGAATGGATTCGGACCCCCCGGTTTTGATTAAGTAATTTGTATACTTCAACAACACCTATGAACTTTATGATCTCTACTATCAATGAATGCTGCACCCCCTTTTTGGAAGGTTATGAACAGTTGGAAGAGATTTGGCCTTGCCCTTCATTGTGGAGTGGCTTGGGTGAGGACCGTAACGATGGGGTGGCCATTTTAATAAACAACCCTCGGGGAGCACTGTGATGAAAGAAGGACGCGCAATTTTATTGTGGAAGTTGAACTGCTCCCTGCTGGAGGATGAAGCCTTGGTCGCGCAATACGGGGAGCGGTACAAGGACTGGCAGACCCTTCTAGACTCGTATGATTCACGAGCACAATGGTGGGAGATAACAAAGAAACGAACGCAGATTTTCTTTAAAAATGCAGGAAAAAATAAAAAACTTAAAGAGATGAAATACATGTTGGGACTACATAGAAGACTCCAACGCCACCCTAACACAAAAGGGGATCGAATTTAATGATGAAATCAGAGAGATCAAACAAGAACTAAAAGCTTTGGCGGAAATAAAGAGCAAAGGCAGAATGTCACACTTTCACTTTACCTCCAGAAACCTTGTTAGAATATGATATGGTAAAATTGTGAATATGTTTAATTGCTGTTAAAAGTGGCGATGAAAATTGTTCAAACCTCATATTGTTAGAATATGATATAATGAAATTGTGAATGTGTTTAATTGCTGTTTAAAGTGTCAATAAAATTGTTCAAACCAAAAACCAAAAAATTCAGTTTCAATCACGGGACTTAAAGTCAGGTTTGGGTTAATTTTGTCTTTGGGTTACATTTTCCAATGTGGGCGCATGCGGCTTATATACAGGTGCGGTTTGTGTAAGTACAAAATTGGTTTTCCTCTTAAAATGTGGTGGGTGCGGCTTATAATCAGGTGCACTCTGTAGTCCGGAATTTACAGTAATTGTAATTGCTGTAAAAAAAACTAAATTGTCTGTCAAATGTTTTTTTTTACTATGAAAATAAAAAAATAGATAAACAGAGCAAAACAATGTATGTAGGAAAGGGCAAAGCCGACTTTACTTCCTCAGAAGGCTGGCCTCCTTCAAAATCTGCAAAAAGCTCCTGAAAATATTCTATGAGACAGTTGTGGCAAGCGCCCTCTTCTATGCGACAGCGTGTTGGGGAGGCAGCGTCAAGAAGAAGGATGCCTCTCGTCTCAATAAACTGGCTAGGAAAGCGAGCTCTGTTGTGGGCAAAGAGCTGGACAGCCTAACAACAGTAGCTGAGAGACGGGCACTGGAAAAGCTGCGGTCAATCATGGACAATCCATCGCATCCACTACACAGCATTATCTCCAGACAGAAGAGCAGTTTTAGCGACAGACTGCTGTCACTGTCTTGTACTACGGACAGACTGAAGAGATCTTTTCTTCCTCATGCCATGAGGCTCTTTAACTCTACCCGGCAGAGTAAAAGCCCACATTAAACCACACCACCTACATTGCATATTACCGAATTTTGTTGCAATATGTATTCTGTGTAGCACTATTTAGATATTCTATATAACACGCTACAGTGGGCATTTGCACGTCACACTGGGTATTTGTATATTGTATTCTTTTTGCTTTATTATTGTACTGTATTGTTCTCAGCTCAGGGATGCTGCTGGAAATGTGAATTTCCCTCCGGGGATGAATAAAGTATCTATCTATCTATCTATCTATACATTGTTTTATTTGAATGAATGAAACTCTATTTTAAACTTTGAGAACAACAAAACAAAACAAGTCAAAAAACAAAAACAATGTTAAAATGACATGTCCAATAAGGAATAGGAAGAAGCGTGTCGTTATTTTGTTGGAAAAAAAAGTTAGAATATCTTTAAACTAGAAAAATGACGCTGAAAAATAAGCAAACTATTCTGCAAATCTAAATAAACCAGAAATATTTCACTGAAAAATGACTAAAAACTATTCTGCAAAAATGGTAGAGAATTTTACTCATTTTAAGAACAATATAAATGATGATGCATCATTTACAATATTTTTCTGATTCTGGTGTAAAGACAAGTTTCATTAAAAGAAGAAAACATGCCCTATTGGTCCCAGGACTTTCACTGATGTTAACGGAGAAGCAAAAAAAATGATAACCATTGAAAAGATTTTCCCCCAAAATTCGTAAATAGCCACATAAATGGCTACCCTTGCTAAGTTTGGGGTCATAACTAATTGAGGACTGGGACAGTTATCAAGAATGAGGAAGCGATTATAATCACAATCTTTTCTAAAGGCATGCAAGGGCATCCTTGCAAGTGGAAATTTTAAAATCAATTTTAATTTCAACCTATTGTCTCCTTTCCTCTCTCCATCCACCCATTAACTCCACCGTACCAACTCCAGTCACATCACACCAAAAGTAAATAAAATGTCCTTTTTTATTTTACATGGCTACCTATATTTATGTTATTAAAAAAAACAAAAAACAATCGCTAATTACTAAAGCATTCCCCAAGGCAATTTAACCTCGGAATGGATTCATGTTATGTCCGGGGATCAACTTTACTTCTATTTAGAAAAGTGTTATTCATAGGACAGAAAAAGAGAGAAAGAAAGAGTTCTTACAGAAATACACGTATTTCTTGTATTCCATGCAAGAAAAGAAGCCGGGGGTAGGTTTTTTAGTAAAGGCTTTTGAGATGGGTGAGGGTATGGATGGCTACATCTATCTCACTGACTTGTGCCTGCTTTGATGGCAACTGGGTTGACGGAAGCAGGGAGCTCCAGACCGGGCATCAGTTCATAGGACTTTTCGGGCAGCTTGGTCTTACCCTCGTGGTAGCGGCTGTAGATGCCACGACCGGCAGAGTAACCGCCCAGGTATGAGCCCCGGGGAGCCGTGGTACGATTACCTGTGGTTGCCCGACCACGACCTCGCACCGTACCTGCTTGAATACAACGGGTCATCAGATTACTGGGGGAATAGGTCGGGATGTTTGATGTGACCTGTTTGTTGTTGACCAAATTGTAATCAGCGAGATTGCAAAAATGGTTTTTGCAAAGATAAAAAAATATATAGCTTATTTTGGGTGTATTTTTTCATGTTTTAAGATTGTTCATCTCTTATTGAAAAGAGGACAAAAAACATTCTTGATTGTCTTATCAAGGAAGTAGTCGAAAACTTTGCTCACTTTAAGAAATATTTTTGACCAAGATTAGAAGAAATAAAACAAAATTAGTAAAGCAATACACCATCAATTATGCATTTCCCTAATGTGTTGGGAAAAAATAGCAAAACACTATAAAATTGTTCTCATTTTTATGAAAAAAATGACATACTATCCAAAAACATTAAAAACTTTACACTTAAAATAAGCAAACCTGCCTGCCAAATGATAGATTATTTTGCTCATTTTGAAAAATGTATTTACAAGGATAAAAAATAATATCTAAAATTTGCAAAACGTGATCCACTATTTTCTGTACTTTTTCTAATTTTGCTGGGAAAAATGAAAATAACTTAAAAGTAGAAAAAATACACTTAAAACATCAAAATCCTCTGCCAAATTATTGATAATTATACTCTTTTTTTAGAGAAAGATTTGACAAGGATTAGGAAGAAAAACTAGCTAAAACAAGCAAAATATTCACTTTTCTGATAGAAAGCAAAAATATATGAGAGGTTTAAAAATTACTATTGAGATAGGGAAATTTGTCTCCCAAATGGTAGAAAACTGTGTGTTTTAAGAAATATTTTGAACCAAGATTGGAAAAAAATGCTATATTTAGCAAAACAATCTTGCATCCATACATTTTCTGTTTTTCCTGGAAAAAGTGATAAAAATATTTAAAAAAAAATTGAAATAAGCAAAACATTCTGCCAATGCTGTTTAATATTACTTTTTGTTGAACGACATGCCAATATTAGCAATGAGATTCAGTTGGTCACTATTTAAGGGTCACACTATTTTCTTTAAACTGCAGTGTTCAGATTTGTAGCTCCGTCTAAACTCCTTGACGTTCCTCGCCATGCTGTGGACGTTTATCCACGCAATTACGGGGATGAGACAGCACAGCGGGAAAAACACGATTGGTGTTAGAAAACGTATAGTTTGTCACATGGCAAAGAAGCTAATTTGTGCATTGAGAAAAATAAGTAGAGATGAAGGATTACCATGGTTCTGTGTCAATGAGGTCCCTTTGGAGAGAAAACCAAAACACAATGATTGTCCAAGTTAGATTTTTCTTCTCCCACCATATTCAATCAATCATTAATTATAACCAAATTAGCATTTGGGTCATTCTTACTATTCGGTGCCATTTTAGCGTGGTAACTTTCATTTAAAAAATATCAAATATTCATGATTTTCAACATTTCATCTAAAAGGGACTATAAAACCAGAAAAGAAATGTATTGGTCCAGCCGAGGATATAATTCTGAAACTTTTTTTTTTTTAACCAATTACCTTACACATGACATAGGCCACACTGGGACAGATATTAAACATAAAAATGCACTAACAAGTGAACTTGAAATTAGGTGAGGAATATTATCATTAAGGCAATCCTGAAATGGTGAAAAAAACGTGAATTTATTAAATCATTTTCACTTATATTTGTAACAGAAGTCAATCAAAGATGACTTGGGACATAGTATTTTAGCGTACTTGTACAACAATCAGAGTAATTTATTTAAAATGGATTTAACCTTTATACATATCAGTGTTTCCTATAGTAGAGGGCAGTTAAGCACACAAGAAGATCTTTGAAAAATAAGTAAATGCCCACTTTTACGCAAATTCTACCATGCTATGTCACTGGGATTCAAATGACACAGAATAACAGAAATGACCCATTTATGAAGTCATCTTTGCGTTGTTTATGATTTTAGATTGAGTTTCATTAAATTTAAGTTTTGATGAGATTACCCCCCAAAAACTGATAGAAAAAGAGTATTACCTTTGACAAAGTAGTCCCTGTTGGGTCCGATGAGTGTGTTGTAGGGATAACCATAGTAGGCAAGGGTGTAAGGGTCACACTGGTAGAAGTAGTTATGCTGTGGAGTTTCTGGAGAGGCCGAAACTCCCTTGGAGGCCTTCTGACGAGAGTATTGCTCTTTATCAACTGGCTTGGCTAGTGTGACCTCAACGCAGGAGCCTTCCACCTCCGTTCCGTTGAGTTGGTCCATAGCTAGCACAGCGTCATCACGGGAGGTGAAGTGAACAAAGGCGTAATCGCGTATTTTCTTTACTCGTTCCACACAACCCGGGTTCCATTGACTGAACATCTGATTGAAGGAGAAAATATCTGGTTAAAAGAAGTTAAAAATAAAGAGTTGCTAACCAGGGGTCTTAAGCTCATGGCCTGTGGGCTGCAATTAATCAGTGGGCCATGAGTTTGAGATCCCCACCTTTTTCTGGAAGTTTATTGTTGGTCCGGGTTGAAATAGTTTGATATGAATACTCCCTGCGTGCCAGAGGTAAGATCCTAAGCCCTTAAAATGTAAATCATTACGTTCTGTTAGGGCTTCTCTCTTACAGCCTTTTTGTAAAAAAATCATCAACCCATCATCGTCTCTCTCTCTCTCTCTCACTCTCACTCTCACTCTCACTCTCACTCTTTAACCCTTGGACGCATGACCTACCAGCACTTAGACTCTTTCATGCGTGGTGGTGTAAAATTAGTGGCCCAAAACATGTAACAACACGGTATTTAATTGCACAAGAACTATTTATTCTCCGAGCCGGATATACTCGTGAAAAGGGCCATATATGGCTCATGTGCCATTGGTTCTCGATCCATGGTGTGGCATAATTTTTGGGGGGGAGCGTCTTTTTACAGCATTTTCTCATACAACATAAACAACAAATAATTTTGTGTGGAGAAATAAAAACAAAAAAAATTAAACTTTGCGGTGTTTGTGCAAATACAGAGTTACGTTTCTAAGATGCCTGTCTGCTATTAGTTGATGTCCTATAAAATGTTGGTGTTCCATTGGCTTAGCTCATCAGGGAAATACTCAACCAGTTCAAGTCACATCACACCAAAAATAAGTACAATTGAATTTTTTCTTTGCATGTATATTCACTTATCATATTATCTAATCATATACGCATACATTACACATTGGTAGTACTTACTATGTACTATTTTGTTATTTTATGTTTTTATTCTTGGGTACTGGGTTTTCAGAAGGCATTAGCTATGCATGATCGTAGGTTTCTACATGGCTGCAATACAAGGCCGCTATTGGGAAATGTGGAGCACATTGTAAAGCGCTTTGGGAAGTCATTGACTTGAAAAGAGCTATATAAATGCAGATCATTTCATTTCATTTCAAAAGCTACTATTGGTTTCTAATTAGGGCACCCAGTTTGCTCTGCATTTCCTTAGATAGCAACTTAGCTTGATGGCTTCCTAAATAGCTAAATAGTTAGCTAGCGATGTAGAAAACCAAAAGGAAGCTAGATAGATAGCTATAAGAGTAAAGGCCATCTAAATTGCCAGATAAAACACTAAAAGAAGCTAGCTGGTTAGCTTGAAGGAGGCCACAATTTAGCTAGGTAACTAACAAAAAAGGTGAAATGTTGACTAGTCAGCATGCAAAACATGTAAAAGCTAGCTGGATAGCTTGTTAAGTAGTTAAAAAGATAGAAAGATAGCTAGCTAGAAAGGTAAACAGGTAGCCAGATAGCTACCTAACAAAACCTGCAAATTCTTAGCTCGTTAACTTTCTAAAACCCATAAACTGGAATTTAGTTCATTGTATTTCCTGTAAAATGAATGACTAAAAAGACGAATAAATACGATAATGCACCTAAAGATTCACATTTAATTCTCTAAATTAACTGCTTGAAATTAATTACTGATTAATTAATTAATTAATTAATAATTACTTGAATAGAATATTTTCTCCATTAAGCCCGTGAATTGGAATTTATGTATATGAATTTCTAAAATTACATCTTCAACTAATTAAATAAAATGACTCGAAAATTACAATGATCCTGCACTGGTGAGCTAGTTTCAGAACCGTTGGTTACCCTGGTCCCAGCAGGCACCATGTTGGAGACCCCTGTTTCTTTTTTTTTTAAATATCAGCGCTTTTCTTGTTAAAAACCTGATACGACAGCCTCCAAGTAAAATTGTTTTTGAAACCCCTGGGTTAAAACCCACCTGTTTGATTGTTTCCTCGCTGGTCTCCATCATAAGATTCCTGACATAGAGTATCTTCACAGTCTCCATGACATCCTCGTCCACATCGATTTCTGGCTCGGCCCAGTCCACGGCGATCTGGTGGCCCCACAGCTGAATACGCCCAGGCATCAGTTTCCTGCGGGCCATGGCAGCCGAGCGGTGCGACTCGTATTCTACAAAGGCAAAGCCTCGATTCTTCATCTTGTCGGCGGCGCTGGCGTAAACGATCACATCCAGCACGCCCTCGGTAACCTTGGAAACCTCTTCCAGGATTTCCTCTCGTTTTTTGGTCTTGGGGATGCCGCCGATGAACAGACGGCAGTTATCCACAGAAGAACAGACCCCCAGAAGCCGTCCAGGCCGCACCTCATAATTGTTGAGATCCCTCACGGCCCGTTTAGCTTCGTGTTTCTCCGTGTACATGACAAAGGCGTAGCCCCGGTTCTTCCCGTCGAAGTCCATCATCAGGCGCATCTCGTAGATGCGCCCCACCAACTCAAAAACGGGAACCAGTTCATCCTCGTAAACGTCTCTGGGGATTTTGCCCACAAAGATCTCGCAACCCCTTGGAGGAGATGGGCCGCTCCAGCCAGGAGGGGGCCCGTATTTACGCTGGCCATTTTCCTGGACCATGCCGTAGCCGGTTCGATCCATCAGGGCCACCAGGGCGGCCTCGTTGGCAGTCCCTGCAACACCCTCAGGAATGTTGATCTGTCCGAGAAGAGCGTGATGGGAGGCAGTGGTAGATTTGCTGGGGTTAGAGGGGGATGTATTGTTGCTCATGGTTGAAGAAGAAGCTGGATCTTCGGCTGTCATTCTGACAATAACATCCAATTAGATCTTTAGCCTGTGAAGGGGAAAGAGATCGGGACGAATCAGGTTTGACAAATGGAACATTAAACATAAAACATGATTAGAAACATAGAAATTCAATCAATGGTTCTCAAATGAAGGTATGAGTACCCCTGACGGCACTCCAGAGGATATGTGAGATTTTAAAAGGCCGTTTTTTATCAACTGAATGTTCGTTTTAAGGTGCTTTCTATTGATTGAATGTTTGTTTTAAGGGTGTTTTTATTAATTGAATGTTCCTTTTTTAATTGAATTATGGTACTCTTAGATTTTGATCTTGAAATTGGGGATGCATAAGCACCCATGTGGCTGATTTCATGTGTGAAGCAATTGGTTAAAATATGTATGTAATATATATAAATATATATATATATATATATATATATATATATATATATATATATATATATACAGTGCATCCGGAAAGTATTCACAGCGCTTCACTTTTTCCACATTTTGTTATGTTACAGCCTCATTCCAAATTGTATTAATTTAATCTCTTATCTCAAAATTCTACACAAAATACTCCATTATAACAATGTGAAAAAGTTTTTTTTTTACTTTTTTTGAACTTATTAAAAATAGAAAACTAAGAAATCACATTTACATAAGTATTCACAGCCTTTGCTATGAAGCTCAAAATTGAGCTCAGGTGCATCTTTTTTCCACTGATCATCCTTGAGATCTTTCTACAAGGCACACACCTGTCTATATAAGGTCCCACAGTTGAGTGTGCATGTCAAAGCACAAACACCAAGCATGAAGTCAAAAGAACTGTCTGTAGACCTGCGAGACAGGATTGTCTTGAGGCACAAATCTGGGGAAGGATACAGAAAAAATTCTGCTGCTTTGAAGGTCCCAATGAGCACAGTGGCCTCCAATATTCGTAAATGGAAGACATTTGGAACCACCAGGACTCTTCCTAGAGCTGGCCGGCCTTCTAAACTGAGCGATCGGGGAAGAGGGCCTTAGTCAGGGAGGTGACCAAGAACCCGATGGTCACTCTGTCAGAGCTCCAGCGTTCCACTGGAGAGAGGAGAGCCTTCCAGAAGGACAACCATCTCTGCAGCAATCCACCAATCAGGCCTGTATGGTAGAGTGGCCAGACGAAAGCCACTCCTTAGTAAAAGGAACATGGAAGCCCGTCTGGAATTTGCCAAAAAGCACCTGAATGACTCCCAGACCATGAGAAACAAAATTCTCTGGTCTGATGAGACAAAGATTGAACTCTTTGGTGTGAATGCCAGGCGCCATGTTTGGAGGAAACCAGGCACCGCTCATCACCAGGCCAATACCATCCCTACAGTGAAGCATGGTGGTGGTAGCATCATGCTGTGGGGATGTTTTTCAGCAGCAGGAATTGTCAGACTAGTCAGGATAGAAGGAAAAATGAATGCAGCAATATATAGAGATATCCTGGATGAAAACCTGCTCCAGAGTGCTCTTGACCTCAGGCTGGGGCGAAGGTTCCTTTTTCAGCAGGACAACGACCCAAAGCACACAGCCAAGATCTCAAAACTACCTCACACGTATGTAAAATTGTACTCACGTACATGCTGTCTGCACTAAGTTTACTGCTCAAACAGACACCGCACAAAAAAAAAACCTGAAAACTCGTGCCAACACTACCTCATACGAATTTAATGTTACTCATGTCTTGTTCTTGCACATGTCGACTGCACTACGTTTAATGCTCAAATTGCACAATGTCTGACCATTTCCTGTTTCTGCACTATGATGTCTATGTTTGCACCAATGCATACGCTGACTATTTTTGCACTATGATGACTTTGCACCAAATGCAATATTGCACAACCGTTACGATACCAACGTTATCACGACAACCCTGTATGTAACATCCCACATGCCGACATTTCTTGTGTATATACCATGTAAATTATAACTATAGCCTTATCCCCCTTGTCTTATAACATTATCTTCTCTGTTCCTTTATCTTCTTGCTCATACCTCACTATGAATGTGTAAAACTGCAGTGTCATGCCCAATTTCGTTGTCACAATATGTTAGCCCATTTGTAACAATGACAATAAAGGTATATTCTATTCTATCTATTCTATTCTAAAAGATTGGCTTCAGAACCACTCCGTGAATGTCCTGGAGTGGCCCAGCCAGAGTCCAGACTTGAATCCGATCGAACATCTCTGGAGAGATCTGAAAATGGCTGTGCACAAACGTCTCCCATTCAACCTGATTGAGCTTGAGACTTATTGCAAAGAAGAATGGGCAAAACTGCCTAAAGATAGGTGTGCTAAACTTGTGGGATCATATTCAAAAAGACTTGAGGCTGTATTTGCTGCCAAAGGTGGATCAACAAAGTATTAAGCAAAGGCTGTGAATACTTATGTAAATGTGATTCCTTAGTTTTCTATTTTTAATAAATTCAAAAAAAGTAAAAAAAAAAAAAAACTTTTTCACATTGTCATAATAGAGTATTTTGTGTAGAATTTTGAGATAAGAGATTAAATTAATACAATTTGGAATGAGGCTGTAACATAAGAAAATGTGGAAAAAGTGAAGCGCTGTGAATACTTTCCGGATGCACTGTATATATATCTCATCTCATCTCATCAGCCGTACCGCTTATCCTCATTAGGGTCGCGGGGGTATATATATATATTTATTTTTTATTTTTTTGCTATGACAAAGGTCCAACCTTTCCTGTAGTCTTTTACCAAGTTTGTACACACTGCAAGGGATCTTGGCCCACTGCTCCACAAAGATCTTCTCTAGATCAGTCAGGTTTCTGGGATGCCACTGAGGAACACGGAGTATGAGCTCTCCAAAGATTTTCAGTTGGGTTCAGGTCTGGGGACTTTGATATGCTTCTTACGGAGTCACTCCTTGGTTTTCCTGGCTGTGTGCTTAGGGTCGTCAATGCTGTGACTGATGGAAGGAGATTGTTCCCCAAAATCTCACAATACAAGGCCCCAGCGATCCTCCCTTTAATGCAGTGCACTCATCCTGTCCCTTGTGCAGAAAAAGCATAATGCTACCAACCCCACACTGGGGATGGTGTTCTTCGGAATGTACTCTTCATTCTTCTTCCTCCAAACACGCTTAGTAGAATTATGACCAAAAAGTTCTATTTTGGTCTCATTTGACCACAAACCTTCTCCCATGACTCATCTGTATCATTCAAATGGTCATATGCAAACTTAGGACGGGCCATGCCATGTGTTGGTTTTAGCTGGGGGACCCTTTTGTGCCATGCATGATTTGAAATAATGACGTCTTAGTGTATTACCAACAGTATCCTTGGAAACAGTAGTCCCAACTCTTTTCAGGTCATTGACCAACTCCTGTCGTGTATTTCCGGGCTGAATCCTCACCTTTCTTAGAATCATTGAGACCCCATGAGGTTATATCTTGCATGGTTGTATCCACTCCGAATGTGATTGACCGTCAAGTTTAGCTTCTTCCATTTTCTAATAATTGCTCCATCAGTGGACATTTTTCCACCAAGCTGCTTGGCAATTGCTCCCTATATATATATATATATATATATATATATATATATATATATATAGATAGTTCAGGGTGTCCCCTGCCCACTGCCCAGAGATGGCTGGGATGGGCTCCAGCACCCCCGCGACCCTCCTGAGGATAAGCGGTGCAGATAATGGATGGATGTGTGTGTGTATATATATATATATATATATATATATATATATATATATATATATGCATGCAAAGGGGATACTGTATCCTTAAACAAAAATGCTTGTTAAAGGCACACTTGGCCAAAGAAAAATTTCCTCTAAAAAAGGTGGAGTTCACAGCATAAGATCATCTGCTAATCTTTATATGACAATGAGCTCTAAAAACTACATCACACTTTTATAATCCTGTTTTGTTCGGTCCTTTAGACTCTTTACCGAACTATGACCCCCCCATGAGAGAGATTGCCAAGCCATAAAGCATAAAGCCTTAAACCTTCGTTCAAGGTTCAATGAGGTCTGCCCAGTCACATGTTCGCCAGGATTTGGGCCACTTGATCTTGCGTTCAACACCAAAAAACCCCAAAGGAAAATGATGTGCATTAGTCAATTATCTTGCTCAATATGAATTACCACCCGTGCTGGGCACGTTACTTTAAAAAAATAATGACTTAGAGTTTGTGGAATTATGACGAAAAAGTTCTATTTTGGTCTCATCTGACCACAAAACTTTCCCCCATCACACTTCCGTATCATCCAAATGGTTATGTGCAAACTTAAGATAGGCCTTGACATGGGCTGGTTTAAGGAGGGGAACCTTTTGTGCCATGCATGATTCAAAACCATGGCGTCTTAGAGTATTATCTACAGTAACTTTGAAAACGGTGGTCCCAGCCCTTTTCAGGTCATTGACCAACTCCTGTCGTGTAGTTCCGGGCTGATTCCTCACCTTTCTTAGAATCATTGAGACCCCACAAGGTAAGATTTTACATGGCGGCTCCACTCTGATGTTTAGCTTCTTCCATTTTCTAATGATTGCTCAAACAGTGGACCTTTTTCACCAAGCTACTTGCTCCGTAGCCCTGTCCAGCCTTGTGGAGGTGTACAATCTTGTCTCTGGTGTCATTGGGCAGCTCTTTAGTCTTCGCCATGTTACAAGTTAAAGTTTTACTGATTGTTTAGGGTGGACACGTGTCTTTATGCAGCTAACAACCTCAAACAGGTGCATCTGATTCAGGATGATACATCAAGTGCAGGTGGACTTCTAATGGACTGACTAACAGGTCTGTCAGGATCAGAATTCCAAATAATACACAGGTTTTCAATTCCTTATTTGCAGCTGTATCATACTACTAAATTGTTTAAAAAATCATGCATTGTGATTTCTGGATTTTTCTTTTTGGTTTATCCATCTACAGTGGACATGCACCTACGATTAAAATTTCAGACCCCTCCATGATTTTCAAGTGGGAGAAATAGCAAAATGTGTTCAAATACTTATTTTCTTCAATGTAGCCTTAACATAAGACAACATGACGATTTCGACTAGACAATGTAACGCACCGCTTATGACTGTTGGTCCTGGCTACTGCCTTTATGGGTGGAAAAAATAATTAGTTTGTTTACTCCGTTACTGAAAAAATAACGGCTTTATTCACAAAACTGAATACGACAACATATGTTGGTTTTGCTGTAAAAAGAACAGAGAACAATCAACAAGCGTAAACCTCTTATTTCCCAACACTGGTGGCATTCAGAGAGCAAGGCTTTAAATCCCTTAATCGCCGCAATCGTCTCGGGTTGTGTGGGCGTGAGAGTCCTTTTTCGATTAATTGACAGTGAGCATGAGACGGTCAACAAACTAAAGGTAAAGACACCTCTCAAAGCAGAGTTACCATGGTAACCTGGGCGTCGGTTCGACCTGACCTAGTATTCTGTCACCACCGGCCCAACTGAGAATTCAAAACTCCCTGGATTGTTCATGAGATTAGAGTTATGAAACCAGACGTCGGCTTTTTTTCAGTCTTTAACCAAGCGTCACGAGGTCAAGACGACACAGTGGTACAGCATTTAATCAACCTGTAGTCCTTCTAGACCAGGGGTGGGCAACTATTTTGAGTCTGGGGCCGCATTGGGTTAAGGGGCCGATCCTGGAGACATATACAATTTTTTGTATTTATTAATAAATATAGATCCAGATATTTACACGTTATGTTTCTCTTGAAATAGATTAGTCTCATCAATATCAGTTTTGAAACGATCACAATTTAAGAACAATAATATAATGGGTCTCTGTTTTAAGCATTTAATTTGATATTTAGTTTGGTAGTATTACTGTAGTGTTTTTTTTAAGTGTTTTTTATTTTAC
The DNA here is from genome assembly GCF_059441175.1 of Urocampus carinirostris. Classification (NCBI taxonomy): domain Eukaryota; kingdom Metazoa; phylum Chordata; class Actinopteri; order Syngnathiformes; family Syngnathidae; genus Urocampus; species Urocampus carinirostris. The sequence continues at coordinate 43,867,396 of NC_142356.1, read as the reverse complement.
TTCTGCAGTCGGACTTTTGTTGTAGTTTTGTAGTATTTTTGTAGTATTACTGCAGTAGAAGTTTTGTAGTATTTACAAAGTAGTATTTTTTCAGTGTTCTGTGCTGTATTATTTCCATAGTATAATTTTGTTTTATATCTGTTCTATCTATCTAGTTTTTCTGTAGTATTTTTGTAGTATTACTCTTTTTTTATTAATTTTTCATTAGTGCAGTTGTATTTTTGCAATATTTCAGTTGTAATACTTCTGTAGTAGTATTTTTGTAGTATTTCTCAAGTAGTCTTTTTGTATTGTAGTATTACTGTAGTGGTATTTTTGTAGACTTTGAAGTGTTTATAAAGTATTATGACTGTAGAATTTATGAAATTCTTGTTATTTTCAAGTGTTTTTGTCATATTACTTTTTAAAATTTTTGTTCTATTACAGATGCAATCGACATTTCGTTCTGTGTACATTGTTACACAGAATGACAATACAAGGAAATTATTATTATTATTATTATTATTATTATGTTTGTATTTTTGTAGTAATATTTCTGTAGTAGAATTTTTGTAGCATTTCTACAGTATTTGTTTTCTCTTCAGAATTAAACCAAAATAATATATGAGGTCCCTGTTTTCAAGCAAGGGGGCAATGGGGACAAAGTTGGAACAAAATCAGTATTTATTAGTGGTACTTTATTTACTATTGTCATGATATTCTGACCAGTTTTGTTCAGAGGGCCTGATTCAAAAGCTGCATGTTGCCCACCCTTGACTCTTGACGATCGTATGAGATTTACTAGGCCCAAACCAACAATAGTCAACCGGATTTTCAAAACAAGAGACAGTATTGAACGTTTACTTTTGTTTAATACAATCACGACTGTCAGGTTAGACCAGAGCAACACAGGGTAGATGATTAACCTGAACCACAAATGCTTTTACCCCAACGTGTGTTTACAACAAAGCGGCGTCATCCTCTATCTTAACCATCCTGATTTAGCCACAGCGACAAACAAGAAGTTGTTTTCGGCTTCCTTGTTTAAAGTTTGTGAATCGAGAATAGAAGTTGAAGGGCAAAGACTCGATTGCCTTATCAACCAAGTTAAAGAGTCACCACAATGGCTTTGAGAGATCGTGTTTATAATTGATAAAAGCACCTTCCTTGTGTATTAACAATACATATATACCATATTGTTTTACGAGAGCTAGAAAGGTTTTTACAAGCATCTTTGGGACGAAACCATGAACCTGCACTCATTTGTCACATGAATTGCAAAAATTGGCACTGATTCATATTTCCTACCTGTCGATTATGCATGAGGAAATAATGTAAGTCAGGAACCTTTTTGAATCAAAAAGCCATCAAAGCACAAATATTTAGATTTTCTTTTAGAGAGGGCCACACCGCTAAACCCCTACAGACAAATGGTAATTCTTTAGCACATTTTATTTCACTGTGTGTCATTTGATATTTTGATCAAATCTCTTAAATAATAATAATGCCAGATCCTTTGTCCCATATTAATATAAGTATACCAATTAAAATGTGGCTCCCTCCTGCAGTTACTTAAGAGTGGTGAGGCTAATTTTTACATTTATCATTTTTGTTCTTTACAATTGTTTCAAAACAAGGTACAAGCAAAGCTCTTTTGTAAAAATGTCAAAAAGATACCGCAAACGATAAGGATATCATCACTTTTACTTTTGTCGCGGACCGCAGTAAGTGAAAGAGCGAAGTAAGTGCTGTGTACAGAGATCCGCCCACCTCTACCGCTCACCCAATCAAATTCTTAGAGTAGGGTGTTTCAGTATGTTCTTTGGGTTTTCATCGAAAAGTATCTTGACAATGAACATACATAGTTTGACCCTCTTTTAACCATGGGGCTGCCGGTGCCCACATTTTGCAAGCAATGTAAGTTACTGTAATGTTGGGCTAAAAGAGAACATCAAACAGTTCCTTGAAAAAGAGAAGATAGGCTTTGTAAATAACCCTTGATTTGAATGACATTCAATCAAAGTAGTTATCCAAAACACAGGGTTAATATCCAAATTTACCTTGTGATACGTGAAATCCATGAAGTAGAAACATTTATTTTTTGACAATTACCATACAGTTAAATTATTTTGTCTGTGCAAAAAGTTTTCTCGACATTATGTGTTTTCGAGAAACTTGAAATTGCAAGAGAATTTGCACATACGTACCATTGATTAGGTATAGTTTTTTTAATTTACATATTAAATTAAATATAATTTAATATTTTTTTTAATTTATTGACACACTGATAGAAAAAAAGGGGAGGTAGATTTAGCCAATAAGAATGCAGAACACAATGTAAAATGAAAAAAAAATAGTGGCCACACATGTATCTAGAAGAGAAAGCAAAATAGACAGGACAACAGTAATAGATAAAACGGTAACTGAAGTAGCAGAGAAAATAACCGCGTTAGAACGATGGGTTCACTGTTTCTAATGCAACTGCATACCTGTCAACCTGTATGGTTTTGCCGTACTAAGTATGTTTTTTATGCATTTTAAGACGAGTACGACGTACAAGGAAATCTGTATGGAAAAACGCAAATTTGTCAATTGCATGCGTCTGTCGCCTGGGGATTTCCCATCATGCATAATTCCGAAAAAAAAAATATATATATGGTGTACGATTATTTTGTATTTCGTACGGTAAAATACGACAGTTTGTACGGGCATGGAGCCGTGGAGCTTGACAGGTATGCAACTGACATATCGTCGTTTTAATGTGAAAAAACGAGGTCAAGACCATTAACTCCTGAAGTGCAATTGAAAGTCAACCTAGTTTGAAAGATTAAGATTTAAGGCTGTGTTTGAAAGTGTCTGGTTTTAAAACAAAATCAAGTCAAATATAATAAAAATATGTAATATATATATATATATATATATATATATAAATATATATGTATTCATTCATTCATTCATTTTCTGCACCACTTATCCTCAGTAGGGTCACGGGGGTGCTGGAGCCTGTCCCAGCTATCTTCGGGCAGTGGGCAGGGGACACCCTGAAC